>NW_017672265.1:173953-181982 GCF_001879085.1 Nicotiana attenuata | reverse complement strand
ATTTTGAACCTTCTCAGAATCAGAAGACCTAGTTTCTTCTCCCATACTTGCAGATTTGAAGGAATCATCTGAGTTTTCAGAGTCTTGGGCTTGGCTAGCCTTTAATTGTGCATCCAAAGGAGGAGACTACTAAGACTTTTGCTTTAGGTCCCATCTTTTGAGGGGCCCCATTTCCTAATAATAGTACATGTATATGCTACTTTTTCCTTAAAAAAACTAAATACTATGGTATAAGAACTATAAAAAAATATATATATAAATTGTAAGTAAACTTTTTGAATAGTACTTAATATTTAGAAAAATATAAGGTAACAACAATAACTCATTTAGATCCTAACTTTCCTTTGTATAAATTATTCTAGGTCTATTGGAATAAATAAGCCAGATTATACTTCTNCCCTAACATTATATTTTCCTCTTTGTCCAAGTATATTATTATTCTGTCAAATACAAGCCTCGTAGTAAATTGCACATTTTTAATTACATGCTCTTTTTCACTATTTCAAGAACTGCAATAAGCAAATTTACGTAGTGATACTCTAGTTTGATATAATTAAAGTTATCAAAGTCAAGAATCAAGTTCAATTATTCTAATTTTATTCTATTGTCTTTTTTCAATCTAATTTTTTTATTTTTATATTTTTATTTCATGAGTATTGTTTACCTCGAAAATACGAGTAAGATTAAATTTGATTTGTGATTTTAAGATATGTGATTTAGTTCAATATCAATTGATAATCAAGAAATATAAAGTAGAAATGAAAGAAATAAGTGAATCAAACCAATGTTACTCAGCAGTGGTGACCTCGAGCTTAGTGACCTCGAGATGAACTAACAGCAATAAAGTAAGAACAATAAATATATAGGACAATTCTGATGAACAGTAAGAGAGAAAAGTAGGATAATATATTCTTGCCAATAATGAGATGAAGTTACAAATGATTGGGGTCCCCTTTATATAATAGGGGAATCCTAAATAAGGTATATTTCTATTTATAGTAAGGAATATTCTTGGTACAACTGTCTAACCACCTAGTACGGAATTGTACAATCTTATCCCGGGATTTGCGCATGATCTTGGGGATGTGGCAGGAATCCCGCTCATTCTGTTATAAATCCATAACGGTACTATTTCGGGGTCGATCATACTCGGCCTTGGTGTACATCATGCTTCAATCTTCAGGCATTGCACTCTGTCTTCGAGCTCGGATCTGGTCCCTCGAGCTCAAACTCGACCTTGCCTGAACTCGGGCTCAAGACGACCCCTCGAGCCTATAGATCGGAGGCATACGATTTCGACCGTATACAGATAGTCCCCGTATTTCTTAGAGCAAGGCGATAAGAAACGATTTGAACCTCGATTCTCCGGAGTCTCTAATGATGATGTCATTCTCGTGATGTGAGCGCTCAAAGTGACTGAAACGCCCCATCGGTTCACTTTCCCAAAATATTAATGCATGCCAGTAATGGTCAGCCACTAGCGCCGCCGAACCGTCGTCGCTCATCTATAAATGCGAGGCTACTTCTTTGAATTAAAAACTTTACTCCTTCATTCGCATTTTCTCTTATCACCTCCCTTCTTCATTTTTTTCTCTCACCATCTATTTCCACTGCCCCTTTAAACACCGAAAAATGCCAAGTTCTCGTAAAACACCACGTTCTGCTGCCGTCTGTACTCTTTAGCTTAGAATCATGGCTAAAACTTCCAAAACAGTTCCCAAAAAAGATAAAACGTCGTCTTCTTCTACCTCCCGGCCGGCCACACCGGTGGTGCCGCCTGTTGACTCCCAATTTTTCCCTATATATTTTTAATATGAAAAATAGCTTCAAAATGATACATATATGCACATATGCATATATGCAAGTGCTTCATTACTTTTCCTTAATTTTAAAAGATTTTTAAATCTATTCATTCTCTTATTTTTATCCATAAAATTCAGTAATTGTTTCCAACATTGTTATTTTTTGGTGATTCCCTTATTGCACTTTTATATCTATACCAAATATTGCCAAGGGAACTTTTGCATATTTTTACAAATTTATTTAATATTTTTAAAGGTAAATTGCATATAATTACAATATTAGCCTCTTTTAAGATTTAATTGCCTTTATGTTCACAAAATTAGGTCTGGTCATTTTGAACAATTAATTATGTGTTATAAATCATTTTAGTACCTTTAATTTATTTACAGAAATTATTTTATTATTTTTTATAAATCAAATAGGAAAAATTGGCTATTTAAATGTTAGCCCCATTTTTATTTCAATTATAGCCTGATTTTGAGCCCCAATTGAACCCAATTTGAAGCCCAATTACTCCGACCCAATTGCAATCTGAACCGACCCAAACCCTATTCTATTAAACCGCCCCACATACCCGTCCAATCCAGGCCGTTGATCAAAATGATCAACGGCCATCAGACCCCTTTACCTTAATTAATCCCAAACGACCCCCTAAACCCTATCATTCCTCACAACACGCCGCCTCTGAATCCCCCTCCTCTCTCAAATCCTCTCTGCACCACCCTCAAACCCTAGCCGCCGCCACCCTAATCCGCCCTAATCCATGGCCTTCCAAGGTCATCGGACACCTGTATCAGCCTCTCATGGCTTCTACGTGTTCGTTTCTGTGGTCTCATGACCAAATCATGAAGGGGTTTGGTCCAGACTTTGCTCGATGACTGTTCTCCGGTTGTCTCTGATCTTTCTCCGGCCAGCTATGGCCATTCGAGTCAGACCTTTGACTCTCCTACTTAGATCAATGGCTTTCAAGGCCTTTCTCGTCACTTGGGGTTCTTCTGAAACCCTAATCTCTAAGGTTCTTTCGATTTCTTTCAGATCTGCTTCAGATCTATGTTTGCTTTGAACTTCTAAGAATTTTTCTCGAAGTTTCTTTTAAAACTCTGCTTCCAAAACTCTTTATCTTTTCCGATTAGGGTTTTCTTGTTAAGTTATTTCAAGACCTTTGACTCTCGTATTGTTCTACTCTCTGAGTTTGCATGATAAAAACCCTAATTTCTTCTGAGGTTTCTGAGTCCATTTGTTAGTATTTGTTTGATTTACTTGGTTATCATCTCTAGACTCAATTGGTGTTGAAAACCCTAATTTTTGGGTTTATTCGAGTTCTTGAGACTATTTGTTTGTTTGATTTACTTGCTGATCATCTCTAGACTCGATTGGTGTTGAAAAACCCTAATTTCTTTTGGGTTCAGTCGAGTCTCTAAGTATTTGCATAATCTGTTTGCTCATCATCTTTAAACTTGATCGATGTTGAAAAACCCTAGTTTTCTTTTGGGTCTATTCGAGTTTCTAAACTGCTTGTTCAACTTATTTTTTTATCATCTTTTAAGCTTGAACGTTGTTTAAGAAAACCTATGTCTTTGAGTCGAAACTGCTCGTTTGAATGCCTGACTTGATTTGAAGTTCCTTGTTTCAGCATCTCTTTCCCTTATATGATTCCTCTGATTCTGGGTTCTTACTATCTTTGAAACTCGACTATACTGTGAGACCCTTTACATGCTTCTGATACTCTATCTTTTTCTCTACTACTAAGTCACTGAAGCTTGACCTACGTGACTATCATGCTTCGAATGTTTGTTGTCTACTAACTTTGTGCTATTATCGCATGTTGTTTCCTTTTGCCAATAGTTTGGCCTCGCATGTCTAGCGTTTGTGCACTCTATTTATATGCTAAGTTTCCCTGTTTGATTGATCTTTAATTTTGTGACTGATTTCAAACTTTTCTTTTGTGAAAATCTGATTTCACTCGCCCGTTAAGGTTAATTGATTTCTTTCCTTGTTTGCCTTACTGAATCCTTTCCAAAACAAGTATATTCCTGTACTTAGACTTAATCACTTACTCGATGGTTTTACTACTTCTTTTATGGCAATTATCAGTCTGCCTATAAATTGATTTTTTTCCTTATTTTGAATCTGTCACTACTCGTTAAGAAAGTGATCCCTTAATTAAAGGCAATCATGTGTGTAATTGATTCTGAATAGTGATTGTTTCCATGTTTATGTTAAGTCTTTGCTTATTACCTTAATTTCTACTCATTTCAAAACTATAAATACCCACCTTCTCTTCTTTCAAACACACGAACACAAGACGAACAATTTTAAGTTCAGAACACACACCTACACTCAAAAACTCTCTCTTGCTTTACTGCTACTTGTGCTACTGTCTGTTTAGCCGACTGAAAGCCAAGGCTAGACTTTGGAGTCCTGCTTACTTTTCTTTACTGCACTTTTCTTCTCTGACTGGTATGTTCTAACTAATTTTTCAGCATCAACAACAACATGTTTCTTTACTATTTCTTTCATTCTTGTTTGTCTCTTGTTTGTATTTAACTAAGTTCCATTGTTAAGCATGTTGTATTCTGCCTTTTTTATTCTGAATTAATGTTTCTGTTACTTACTTATCATGGTTTGTGAACCTTAAATCCCCATCCCCAATGTGTTTGGTATCTGTGGTTGGTTTGGGGCATGGCAGCATTGGACATTGCTGTCCATGACCCAAACTTGATCTCCCTGGGATCATAACCTCCATGTTTTCTCTAGTTGTTGTGTGTTCTGGTGGGTTTATAGGCATGCCAGCATCTTCTATTGCTGTGCATGCCCAAAGCCGACCCTTTCCTAAGTACATAGGCTCTTTGCAATGAATTCCCAACCCCTGACCCCCTTTGTATGAAGTTATCAACTCTGTATTTTACTAATTACTGTTTCCCTAATCACCTCTTACCCCTCTCCTTATCCCCTCAGTTTTCAGACTCCATTCATGCACTTCCACTATCTTCTTAGACTTAAGTTCTGCCCATCTTGTGTTAGCCTTGCCTTGGGACCCATGAGCTCCCTCTGAACTTGGACACATAAGGGCTGGCCCTTCCACACTGCACTAATCTCTATCTGGTTCTATTGAACCTGGGTGTAAGCACTGCCCGGGGTTCCTTGAGACCCTTAGGGAACTCTGACACACCCAGGTCCGATAAAGGCTTTGAAACAAGTGGTATTTGAGGCGTTTTGTTCCATAACTCAGAGAGGAAGTCATAATCAGGCTTCCTATGGTTGTAATTTCCCTTTTTTATGTATTTTCTTGATGTAATTCAGCAACCGGTCTGTAATAATTTGTAATGAACATCTGGGGTTGGCTAGTGAAAAAGGGATGGGTAATTATGCATGCTCAAGGGTAGAAAACATGCCTATAGGATTTGTGTTTTGACTGATTCAATTCTGTATTTAGAAAGCATGCCTATAGGACTGTTTTACATCATGCATGTTCGATTCTACATTTTAGATACCATGCCTATAGGGGTTTATTCAAAATTTTGCATGTTCAACTTCACACCTAGATAACCTGCCTATAGTACTTTATTCTGCACGTTTTTTTACCACTTAGACATCATGCTCTGGGATCTAAACGGCTATAAATGAGTAGCATGTTTATAAGGTTAGAATCAGTATAATGTGTAGAGATCATGCCTATAGGAATTCCCAAGTTAAAACCTGCCTGCTTCTATTTCTCGTTCAACTAGATATCATGTCTATAGGAATTAAAATCAGCAACACTAGATATCATGTCTATAGGAGTTAAAACCAGCAATAATTGACTCCATCATCTGCAGAATCTAAGGCTAGTCTAATTTAAAATCAGTCTATCCCGAACCAGTTTTTTATATAATTTAATCCCTATTTAACACGGTTTAGCAAGCATGCCTATAGGATTTCAAACCGCTCATTTTTAAGTTTGTTACTGCTTTGCCACATTCTGAATCAGTAATAGATACCATGCTCATAGGATTCTGCCCCAAACACTTAGGCAAACCTTAGGTAATAACAATAAATAAAACTGAGCCCGTTTCTGATAATTAATAATTGCTACAACCAGCAGGCAGGCCTGGTTCGGATTTCTTATCTGAGTTATGTAATAAATTGATCTGCTTCAACAGCTTAAACTCCCTTTTATCTTAATATTTTCAGACCCTGCCTGTTGTTTGAGTCATTCTATTTGATTGCTTTGTTTGAGGATGTATATATGAGCCTTTAGTATTTACGTGCTTCCCCTTTTAATGTGCAGTCCTATGTGTTTTGCATGTCGCCTTAGATTTTTCACCTTTAAAACCCCAAGTCAGCCTAATATCCCTCCCTTTTAGGAATAGTAGTCCTAAGTGCCTCCGGGACTGATAGGAATGGGACGGGTAATAGCATGCAATAGTGGTCGAGACCAATCCACGCTTTAGTACCTTAACGGGGTTGGAAGGGTAGATATGGATATGATGAACGGTGCGCTAATACCACGTGTAGCCCTCTTTGAGGAGTGATTACCGGGTATTTCATTGATGTAATCCATATTATGAATAAACCTAGGACCCCCTTCCCCTTTCTTTCTTTGTCTTTAAAATATTATGACTTCTTTTCAAAATCAGCCCTTTTATAACTGCTCTTTCATACTTTGTTTACTTTCAAGCATTTGTGTATTAAATCCCCTCTTATTTGAGCCTTATCTGCTCACATGTTAATTGCACCAAATTCACAAAGAATTGTCTAGCCGGGAACCACACTAGTGGATCCTGAAGGGTGCCTAACACCTTCCCCTTAGGATAATTTCAAGCCCTTACCCTATCTCAGGTTATCAAAAAATGTAGTTGTAGTGAACTTTGTAGGTGTCCTAATTCACCCTAAATCATTAGGTGGCGACTCTTCAAAAAATGCAAAACCCAGTTCCCGAAAGGAACGAGTTGCCCCATACCCCAAAATGTCATTAACCCGATTCTCCCGCCGCGAGGAGGGAAAAAAGGGGGCGCGACACCGCCGACTCTTGAAGAAATCACCCCTGGCCCTTGCGTGATTAAGAAAGACTTCAATATTGAAAATGCCCCCGATATCCCAGGCCGATGCGAACATGTATCTCGATATATTTGTTCGATATCGAAAAAGTACCTCAAAGCCATGAAGACGGACTGCGGCTGGGGAGACGAGGTCCTGATTCACATCTCGAGCACCGAGGAAAGCATCACTACCCACGTGGAGGGATTTTTAAGTGCTTACACTTACCCCTTCACACTGGGTCCCCTTGATCCAGTAGTGATCGACTTCTGCAAAACATACGAGGTTACCCTCGGCCAGATTCACCCCTCCTTTTGGCGCATCGTGATCATGCTGCGTTACTTTTCTGAAAAGGCCGAGGGGTTGGAATTCAGCCTCAACCATCTTATACGGCTGTATCGGCCCCAGTTGTTTCGAGGGCTTATCAATCTACAACGTCGAACAAAGAAAGCCTTCTTTGCTAGCAACGATGAGGACAAAGATCGAGGTTGGATGAGCCGGTTCATCAGAGTAAGGACTTCGGATGTCATCCCCAGGGATAAAATGCTATTCCCGGAGAAATGGAACTTTAATCATAAGCGGAGTTCTTCTTCCCAATATCTATTCATATTCAGCTTCCACATCTTATAATGTCTTTTCCCTTTCTGCAGCCACTGCTTGGACGCCCCACCCAGTCCCCGACCTCGAGGACTGGGTCCGAAAGTTAGCTGCCACCTCCTTCTACGATGAGCGCAAATGGCGTGAATTATCGAGGGGCAAGTGGGAGGCCAAACATCATGGTAAATTCTCTTCCCAAGTTTCAGATATTTTTCACTCATTGGTGACATCAACTCATTCATGTTTATTCATGCAGGCATCAGAGATGTATCCAAAATGAGGCCAACCCCGCCCGGGGAAAAGACTGCATCCTCGATCCCGAAATCGGGGAAGGACAGTAAAAGAAAGAGGGCTTCAAAGCCTGAAGATTCACAGGACAAGGGGACTCCTACTCGAAAGCCGAGGAGGAAACTTGTACATGCGAGTTTGGACTCCGTCACTCAATATCTAGAAGATGAAGAGAACGAGGGTGAAGAAACGACGTTGGTGCCCCAAACTAGGAAACCAGTCGAGGCCACCCAGCCTCCAAACCTGAGACTTCATCTTATGGTGGAAGAGCTCCAGAAAAAGACTTGGGCAAAGCCCCCGAGTCCCCAGAGATTGAGATCAT
>NW_017672265.1:126893-173933 GCF_001879085.1 Nicotiana attenuata | reverse complement strand
CTTCAATCATTCCTCCCCCTTCAATAAGTACGCCTGAGGGGATAAATGTTGGGAAGGCCACAGCTAATCAGAGCGCCTCGAGTGAGGAGCTCGGGGACGTCACAATGGGTCACTCACCATCTCTACCAGCTTACTCCGAGGAGACAATAAAGGATGCTCAGTCTCTGCGAATACCCGACCCGAGTAAGTTCTTCGAAAAAGACCCTTTCCGGGACTATTTCACCGGGGTCGACGATGTTGTTAACCTTAACGATGCATCCACCCTCTTTGAAGAGGCCCAACGTCTCCTCTCTCAGGTAAATGCTAACTTTCATTGTTGTGATTTTTTCTTTCCTTCCTTTCTTTGACTGATATACCTTCGTTTCGTGTGCATGCCATCGTCAAGTTTAGAGCTGAGTTGAGCCAATGTGAGGCCGAGCTCAGGAGGGTTTCGGGTGAAGAGAAGGCCCTGAGGCTCCTCTGTGGCCAAAAGGAGGAGGAGCTTAAGGACCTTTGGGCCGAATTGACCAAAGCTCAAAAAAATGAGATCGAGCTAGATGAGCAGGTAACTGTGATTTTAACAGAGCATGGTCTTCCTGGACTTACTTCGGAGGCTAACACTTCGATGTCTCAGCTACAGCAGAAGTTGGAAATGATTGGGCAGCTCCGGGGCGAGGTTGATCAAGTTAAGGCTGACTGCCATCGATGGAAAGAGAACTTGGATCAGCTCGCTGCCGATAAGAAAGCTGTTATAGCTCAACTGGCCTCGACTGAAACTCAACTCCGAGGCACTAAAGTGAAGGGTCTGGATTAGGCCAAGAAAATTGAGGAGTTAGAGGCAGAGCTTGCTAGAGCCCGGGCCGAAGCTGTACAGGACAAAGCCGAAGTTGAGAAGACGAAGGCCACGGCTGACAAGACTATCGCCGTACATTTGAAGGATGTCGCGGCACTTCAAGCTGAGTTGAGGGAGGCCTCCGACCGGAAGAAATGGAGTAATGATTTGGCCAAGTTCCAAGCCCGGAGGGAGACTCTCGAAGAGATCCATGCCCGAGGATTTGACCTCACCGAAGAGATAGCCCAACCTAAGGCGATGGAAATCGATGCCCGGTTTCTCATTTCTTCTGATGATGAAGACGTTGCGAGTGGCTCCGAGGGCGGGGAAGGTGAAGAAGGAGCCCTCGAGGAGGAGGAGGTTCCCGGAGATAAATCTCCTGAGGGTGCTGTTCCTGAGGATGTTCCTTCCGGGGATGTAGCCCCGAAATAGATTAGGTTCTTTTTCGTTTCTTTTGTATTTGTATAAGGGCCCCTCGTGGGCGTTGTAAATACACTTTGTAAATCATCTTTTGTGAATATAAAGAACCTTTTTGCTTTATCTCCAATTTGTTGAATTCCGTTTCGTCTTCACCTGTGAAGCATTTTATTGTATAACTCTAATGACTAGTCCGAGTACTGGACTCAGCACATAATAAACCCTTAGTTTTTTTTATTGATCAACATAATACCTCTTAAGGTCTTAGTTAATCCTCGAGCTAAGCTTAAATCAATTTGATGCGAGCTCGGAACAATGGGACTGAGTCCGAGTTGAGTGAGAACGAGGTCTCAAACTCTACATGTTTTGGCCCTTAAGCTCTTTTAAGTTGGCCCTTAGGCTCTTATATATAGGCCCTTAGGATCTTTAAGTTGGCCCTTAGGCTCTTTAAGTTGGCCCTTAGGTTCTTTAAGTTGGCCTTTTGGGCTCATATATATCGGCCCTTACGCTCTTTAAGTTGGGCCGATTCGACCTCTAAAGTGGCTATAATTTTTCCCTCTTTTTTGGCTAAAAGACTTAGTGAAAATTTAATTATGCCTTGGCATGTGTTTTTAGTACCCATTGGGTTTTTCGAAGGTTCGACGAATCGGAACCTTATTAGTAATTTGTTTGTGTAAACATAATCGAATACCTCTTGAGGTCTTTTCGAAGGCTGAAGTTATCGAAGCCTTTAAATTATTCGAGGGCTAAATTTATCGAAGCCCTTTATATTTTGCTTTTGCCGAGGGTAGCCTGATTTAATCAGTTTTTTTTCAAAGAGTTTGAAGGCCTTTAATTTATGGCAGAAGTCGGATGTCTCCGAGCCGCATTATTTCGATCGTAGCCTTCGTGTATGTCACTTGGACTTGTTTCCCGATAACCTTTCAAACTTGTTCGAAAAGTTAGTCCCCGAGTATATTAGCCTTGGTCTTTGTTTCGAGGGGATGCCTCTTTGAGGTCTTATGAGTCCGAGTATTTTATGACTCGGATGTGCTGACTGTAGATGACAGTCCCGGAGTACCTCAGGGTTGCATTCGTGCTTTGGCTCTTGAGCCATTTCCCGTAGGATTATAAGTGTAGAGCTCGTATAATAGTAGACTTCTTTGAGACATAAAGTGTTTTTGGTCTAAATAGGATGCTTCTTCAAATAATTGATACATGTGTACATGTTTTGCCGTCGGGGCTCGACTATTCTATATGGACACGGTTCATCTGACCGTTTGGCCCATTACAAAGTTTTCCTATCGAGGCCCTCTTAGGCGTGAAGTATTTTCCTCAAAAATATGATCTCCGAGGGTGATGCCCCCCAGTATTCGAGGTTGATTGAAAGGAAGCCTTGGATACTGTTGAGTTTTCTTTAGGTAGCATATAGTTGTTGCCTCGTTAAAAACCTTGCCGGTAAAACCCATTCGGGACAAAATCCGGTCTAAGGGAAAAAGAGTGCAACGCATGCTTTAAAACCTAAGGCCTTCGTGTAAAAAGGGTGTCTTCGATAGCTTCGATCGAAAATCTGTAATGAGTTAGCTTTAAACTAAAATGGACAAAAGGATAAAGTCATACCTTAGCAGTAGTATCGTTTGAGTAATGATACGTTCCAATTGTTTGGCAGTTGCTCACCTTTCATTGTGCTAAGTTTGTAAGATCCTTTACCGACAACTCTGAGGACTCGGTACGGTCCTTCCCAATTCGGGCCCAGTTTCCCTTCATTCGGGTCTCGAGTATTGAGGGAGACTTTCCGTAGAACTAAGTCCCCGATTCTGAAATGTCGAAGGTTGGTCCTTCTATTGTAGTACCTTTCAATCCTTTGCTTCTGTGCGGCCATCCGAACAAGTGCTGCTTCTCTTTTTTCGTCTAATAGCTCGAGGCTAGTATTCATAGCCTCGTGATTTGACTCCTTCGTTACATATCGAAACCTGGCGCTGGGTTCCCCGACCTCGATAGGGATGAGGGCCTCGAGCCATATACCAATGAAAATAGGGTAGCCCCAGTGCTAGACTTCGATGTTGTTCGATATGCCCAATGAACATCGGGTAGAACTTCTCTCCATTTTCCTTTTGCATCGTCCAACCTTTTCTTCAAGTTTTGAATGATAGTTTTATTCGTTGACTCATCCTGTCCATTTCCAGTTGGGTGGTATGGTGTTGATAAGATCCTCTTTATTTTGTGTGCTTCGAGGAAATCCGTTACCTTGTTGTCGATGAATTATTTCACATTTTCACATACAATCTCGGCAGGTATCCCGAACCGGCATATGATGTGGTCCCAGATGAAGTCAATAACTTCTTATTCTCTAACTTTTTCGAAGGCCTATGCTTCCACCCATTTAGAAAAATAATCAGTCATAAACAAAATAAATTTAGCTTAACCTGGGGCCGTTGGTAGAGGGCCGACTATGTCCATTCCCCATTTCATGAAAGGCCACGGGGATAAGACTGAGTGGAGTTGTTCTCCGGGCTTATGGATCATTAGTGCAAACCGTTGACATTTGTCACATTTTTTGACAAATTCCTTAGTATATTTTTCCATGATGTCGCAGTAATATCCTGCCCTAATGATTTTGCGAACCAGAGACTCGGCGCTTGAGTGGTTCCCACAAGTACCTTTGTGGATTTCTCGTAGAACATAATCAGTGTCCTTCGGCCCCAAACACACCGCTAATGGTCCGTTGAACGTCCTCCTGTATAATGTTCCTTCTTCATCTAATGCAAACCTAGCAGCCTTGGTTCGTAGGGCCCTCGATTCTTTGTGGTCCGATGGGAGTTTTCCACTCTTCAAATAGTCGATATACTTATTCCTCCAGTCCCACGTCAAACTTGTTGAATTTATTTTGGCATGACCCTCTTCAATCACAGACCTCGATAACTGGACGACAGTCCTCGGGACGATGTCATCTTCTTCGACCGAGGATCCCAGATTAGCAAGAGCATCGGCCTCGCTATTTTGTTCTCGAGGCACATGATCCAGATTCCACTCCTTGAAGAGGTGCAAAGTTACCTATAGCTTATCCAAGTACCGTTGCATTCTATCTCGTTGGACTTCAAAACTTTTGTTTACTTGGTTTACCACCAATAGAGAATCGCACTTAGCTTCGATGACTTCCGCTCCCAAGCTCTTAGCTAGCTCGAGACCTGCAATCATGGCCTCGTACTCGGCCTCATTGTTAGTCAATCTTGAAGTTTTGATAGATTGTCTAATGATATCACCCGTGGGTGGCTTCAAGACAATGCCAAGCCCGGACCCTTTCACATTCAAGGCACCGTCCGTGAAAAGGGTCCATACCCCCGATGATGTACCCGAACTTAGAAGGAGTTCTTTCTCCACTTCGGGTATGAGGGTCGGCGTAAAGTCAGCCATGAAGTCAGCTAAGATTTGAGACTTGATGGCGGTACGGGGTTGATATTCGATATCGTACCCGCTAAGTTCGACGGCCCATTTGGCCAGCCGGCCCAACAGCTCGGGCTTATGCAAAACATTTTGATGGGGGTAAGTGGTCAATACACATATGGGATGACATTGAAAATATGGCTTTAGCTTTATAGATGCGCTTATCAATGCAAGTGAATTTTTCTAAGTGAGGGTATCTGGTTTCAGCATCTCCTAGAGTTCGGCTTACATAATAAACAGGGAATTGCGTACCTTGCTCTTCTCGAACTAGAACCCCACTTATCGCTATCTCGGATACTGCCAAGTATAGGTAAAGTTTTTCATCTACCTTCGGGGTGTGAAGCAAAGGCGGGCTCGACAGATATCGCTTTAATTCTTCTAAGGCTTGCTGGCATTCCGGGGTCCATGCGAAATCTTTTTTCTTTTTAAGTAAGAAAAAGAAACGGTGACTTCGATCTGACAACCTCGAAATGAATCGACCCAAAGCAGTTATTCGGCCTGTTAGCCTTTGCACGGCCTTCACACTATCCACGATCGTGATATCTTCGATGGCCTTGATCTTATCGGGGTTAATTTCGATACCCCGATTTGACACCAAGAAGCCGAGGAACTTACCCGAGCCGACTCCGAAGGCACATTTCTCCGGGTTAAGCTTCATGTTGTATTTCCTCAAGATTTCGAATGTTTCTTGCAAATGAGCTAAATGGTCCTCTGCGTGCAAGGACTTAACCAACATATCATCAATATAAACTTCTATTGTTTTACCTATTTGTTCTTCGAATATTTTGTTAACTAGGCGTTGGTATATAGCTCCGGCATTTTTTAGCTCGAAGGGCATTACGTTGTAACAAAAAGTTCCAAATTTTAGTAATAAATGAAGGCTTTTACTGGTCCTCTGGGTTCATCTGAATTTGATTGTACCCGAAGTAGGCGTCGAGAAAAGATAGGATCTCGTGGCCGGCCGTAGCGTCGATCATACGATCGATATTGGGTAGTGGGAAAGAATCTTTCGGACATGCTTTGTTCAATCCTTATAGTCTACACACATTCTAAGTTTGTTTCCTTTCTTAGGAACTATAACTACATTAAATAACCATTCGGGGTATTTTACCTCCCGAATAGACTCTATTTTAAGAAGTTTGGTTACCTCGTCCTTTATGAACGCATGTTTGACCTCGGACTAGGCCTCCTTTTTTGCTTCACCGGTTTGAACCTGGGGTCGATGCTTAGCCGATGTGTGGTGATTTCCGATGGAATCCTTGTCATATCTAAATGGGACCAAGCATAGCAATCCATATTATCAATAAGAAATTGAATGAGTTTTTTCCTATGTTCGGGGGTTAATCCCGTTCCTAGGTATACCTTTCTCTCGGGCATGCATTCGATCAGTGTGACCTGCTCCAATTCATCGACAGTTGACTTGGTTGCATCGGACTCTTAGAGAACAACAAAGGTTCGAGGAGTAAGGAAATCCTATTCTTCATCCTTGATTACCTGTTGCTCCGATTCCGTCGAGGCTGGGGACGGTGATTGCTATTTAGCCACCTGCTTACCTTTGGTGCCCGATTTCTCCGAGGTCGAAGGCTCTGGTATCGGCACCACCTCCTCAACTGCAAACATCTCCTTTGCAGCATGTTGCTCCCCCTAAACCTTTTTCACTTCATCCTCCGTTGGGAATTTCATCATCTGATTAAAAGTTGAAGGTAATTCCCTTAAGTTGTGTATCCATGGTCTCCCGAGGAGCGCGTCATGTCACCTTCGATGACATGGAATTTAGTATCTTGTATGGTCCCGGCTACATTTACTGGCAAAATAATTTCTCCCTTTGTTGTTTCGCTTGCCATGTTGAAGCCATTTAGGACCCAGGATGCAGGTACAATCTGATCCTGTAGGGTGAGCTGCTCTACGACCCTCGATCTGATTATATTTGTTGAGCTACCTGGATCCACTAAAACACGTTTAACTTGAATTTTATTTAAAAGGATAAAAATTACCAGGGCGTCGTTATGTGGCTGAGATATGCCCTCTGCTTCCTCGTCATAGAATGATAAGGCGTCCTCTGGCACATAGCTCCGAGTTCGTTTTTCTCTTGTGATCGACACCTTGGTACATTTGAACACAGGTCCTTGTGGGACATCGACACCGCCGACGATCATGTGGATTACATGTTGTGGTTCTTCTTGTTCATTTTCCCTTGCATCTCTTTCCCTGAAATGGTTTTTATCTCGATCACTGAGGAATTCTCGAAGATGACCCTCGTTGAACAGCCGAGCTACCTCCTCCCTTAGCTGCCTGCTGTCTTTGGTTTTATGGCAATGTGTGCCATGATACTTACACATTAAATTTGGATCCCTCTGGAAAGAATCGGTTTGGATTGGCCTGGGCCACCTAGTATCTTTGATTCTTCCAGTAGATGACACGATCCCTGATGCATCTACACTGAAATTATACTCTAACAATCGAGGTGCCCCAGCGTGATCGGTGTGTTTATCGAACCCGCTATTACTCATAAGTCCCCGAGAGCTCTGTCCTCGATCATTTCTCCGATCATTCTGAGGAGCGTTACGGCCTAAACCATTGCTTCTCCGATCATCATACGACTAATACCGTTCTTTGTTTGACCTTGATTCCCTGTCTGTATCGCTCGGGGGCCTGGCTGCCGATCGGTTAGGATGAACTGAACCCGAGGGGGCTCCCAACTGGTCGTCCTCCCTAATCTTCGATTGATAATGGTTATGCACATCGGACCACGTCACGGCTGGATACTCAATCAAATTCTACTTTAACTATCGAGATGCAATCGAACTTTTTTCATTCAAACCCTACATAAAAGCTTATACTGCCCAGTCATTCGAGACCGATGGTAACTCCATTCGCTCCATTAGAACCTGGACACGAACTCCCTCAGCATATCGTTGTTCCTTTGTTTTATCTTTGTTGGCCCAAGAACAGGTGAAGTTTTGAAGATTAACAAAAGAACTCAGACATGGACCAGGTCCATCTTGTGAAGCACAGTCATGATCTATATGCACATGTGAGATGCACGTGAAGGAGATAAGTCTAATTGATCGAGCAGCAATATCTCCTGATCTGATCAAAAAGGTTGTATATTGGATAAGGAGAGAAAGACTCCTTACATAAAGAGAACACAATCTAGGATAAAGATAGTGTTAGAGTTTGAGATCATCATTAACTCTTGTACGATAGAAGAGCAGCAATTGAATCCCAGTCAAACTCTAATCACTAACCTATTAAATGTCAGTGTTGTTTTCTTTTACAGCTAATGCACACAAGCAGAAGTTAAACTTAAATTGAGAGCAAAAGAGCAAGGCGATTTTGCAAGCAATTTATGTGTGATTCAATCCTGAAGCTACTTGAACGAGATAGAAGAACCAGTTCCTAGTGTCTATCTTTTATTCTAGTTCAATTGTAGTAGGTGATTTTACATTGTACCTTTCAGCTTTCATAGAAGCAATTGTATTAGGTACCTAGAGTGTTCAAGTTAGAGTTAACTTGAAGTTGTCGCAACAGTTGAGGCTGTGTGCCATAACGGGATTCGAGTTAATCCTTAGGTTTTCAAAGAGTTTTTGTAAATGCTGTTTTGGCTCAGTGATTTTAGTGGAAGTTTGGGAAAATCCTACTGAGTAGTAGGTCGTGGTTTTTTTACCTTTTGAGCCAGGTGTTTTTCACGTAAAAATCTCTGTGTTCTTTATTTTATGTATTTATTATTCCGCAAACAACAGTAGTTGGAACACCTAGAAGAACCAGGTTCTTCTATTGCGAAAATTGGGCACCACACAAATCACCCCCCGCCCCTCTTGTGTGGTGTTGACGCTTAAAACATCAATTGGTATCAGAGCTGGTTATCCTTGAAGAGGTTAACACCCTAGGAAAAGATCAAGATGAGTGCACCACCTGGAAACTGGAAAGGGCAATCCACTGCTAGGCCTCCACTCTTTAATGGTCAGTATTATTCTTGGTAGAAAAACAGGATGAGAGATCATATCATAGGAGAAGACTATGAACTCTGGGACATAGTCACTGATGGTCCCCTGGAAACTACGAAGAAGAATGATGAAGGAGTGGACGTGCCAAAGACAAGAGCTAACTGCACTACTGATGACTTGAAGAAATGGGAGAAGAATGCCAAGGCCAAGAAATGGCTTGTGCGTGGACTGGGTCCAGACGAGTACAGCAGGATTCAAAGCTGTACCACTGCCAAGGAGATATGGGACACTTGACAAGTGGCTCATGAAGGAACTCCTCAAGTAAAGAGATCAAGAGGAACACGACTATATTCTCAATATGAGAACTTTACTATGAAGGAAGGAGAAATTATTTAGGAGATGTACACAAGGATTACAACACTAACAAATGAACTTAAATCTCTTGGGAGAATTATCCTTGAAGATATTAACAAGGGTCTTACCAGTAACTTGGGAAAGCAAAATCACTGCTGTTCAGGAATCAAAGAATATTGCTACTCTCAAGTTGGATGAACTTATTGGAAACCTTACTGCCTATGAACTGAGAAGGCAAACCATGAAAATGGATGCACCCAAGAAGGAGAGGAGTCTAGCTCTCAGAATAGCTGAAGGTGCAGATCTGGAAGATGATGAAATGGCCATGATTACACGGGATTTCAAAAAGTACCTAATGAGAGGAAAGGGTTCTTCAAGAGGTACAACCTTCAACAAACCAAGGGCTCCTGAGAAACAAACTAATGAGGGTTGTTACAAATGTGGCAAGACTGATCACATGATCAAGAACTGTCCCCAGTGGGAAATTGAATGGAAGAAGGAAAAGGGCTGAACGAAGGAACAGGAAGAAGGAACATGTTCAACCCAAAAGGAACAAAGGATCAACAAAGGCTATGGTTGCTGCTTGGGGAGAAACATCAGATGAGGAGTTAGAAGATGAAGCTGGAGATGAACAAGCACTTATGGCCATCGGAGAATCAGATGATGAACAAGAGGTAAATGTCCTTCATCTCAAAGACAAAATTAAATTTCTGTCTAAACAAAGGTTGTCTGAACTATTGTTAGAATTCATTGATGAGTCTGAGATAATTAACAATGAGAAAGAAGATCTGTCTAGGGAGTGTATGATCTTAAAAGCCAAGTGCAAAAATCTAGAATCTAGGGCTAATGAGAGTGATAGTAAAAATGCTGAGTTGAAGAACCGGGTTCTTGAACTTGACACCAGTGTCCTAGAGCTTAGGTCTGAGAACTTAAAACTGAAATTAGGAACAGGTAAGAAGAAAGCTGATCACACACATCTCACCTTAGAAGAAAACTTAGGAAAAATGAAGGATGAGTTGTACAGAAAGGATGAGCAGATAAGAATTTTAAAGGAAGACCTAGGGAAGGTAAAGCATGAACTGGACAGAACTTGCAAATGGAATAAGGCTTCTGATGCACTTTCCTGGCAACAAGAACATCACAGTAGCAACAAAAGAGGACTTGGCTAGGGGACTCAAGCACCTAAGTGGGACCCTAAAAGCAAGTATCTCACTCTTCCTGAAAACAAAATTTGCACACACTGTGGCAAGACTGGTCATTACAAAAATGAATGTAATGCAAAAGAAAAGGCCAGTCAAAAGAACAAAACCTTTGTTCAAGAGAAAAATAGGCTGCCTGGGTGGGCCAAAAGGAATTTAATTTACCCCTTTGCCTATAGAAAGGGACCTAAACTAGTTTGGGTTCCTAAGACTAACCCCTAAGTTCTTTTTGCAGGTCCAAGTGAAGGGAAGTAGCCAAATATGGTACATGGATAGTGGCTGCTCAAAACATGTGACTGGAAGAAAGAACCAGTTCCTTTCACTTGAGGACTTAAAAGGAGGTAATGTCTCCTTTAGAAATGAGAAGAAAGGTGAAATTATTGGGGTTGGAAAGGTAGGTAAGACAGACTCAATTCCATTGAGAATGTCTACTTGATAGATGACTTGAAATATAGCCTAATAAGTGTATCACAACTATGTGACAGAGGTAACCTTGTAGCATTTACCTCTACCAAATGCTTTGTGATTAATCTTACCACTGACAAGATTGTTTTGCAGGGAAAAAGAGTTAACAATATTTACATTGTAGATTTGTCTACTCTTTCTGAAAATAAACTCACTTGCTTGAGTGTGTTGGATAATGATCCCCTCATGTGGCACAAAAGACTTGGTCATGCAAGTCTGAATCAACTCAACAAAGTAGTCTCCAAGGACCTGGTGATAGGGTTACCTAACATCAAGTTCAAGGAAGACAAAGTTTGTGAGGCCTGTGCAAGGGGGAAACAGGTAAGATCATCCTTTAAAAGCAAGAAAATAGTAAGCACAACCAGGACGATGGAACTTGTTCATATGGATCTCTGTGGTCCACTGAGAATATTGAGCAGAGGTGGTAAGAAATATGTGATGGTACTTGTTGATGAAATATTCTAGGTTTACCTGGGTACTGTTTTTAACATCTAAGGATGAAGCATTGGACATGTTTACTTCCTTTGTTAGAAAAACTCACAAACAACTAGGTAATCAACTTGCATCAATTAGGTCTAATCATGGAACTGAATTTGAGAATGCTAAGTTTGCTGAATTTTGTGATGAGCATGGTATAGATCATAATTTTTCTGCCCCTAGGACTCCTCAACAAAATGGAGTAGTGGAAAGAAAGAATAGGACTCTTGAAGATATGGCTAGGACTATGCTTCTTTCTAGTAAACTGCCCATAGCTTCTGGGCAGAGGCTGTAAACAGTGGCAGAGGTAGAGTGTTGGGACCGGGTTCGGCCGAACCCAGTAACTTTGATTCGAACCCTGTGTTTGTCTTACAAAATGCATTGAATATGTATAAATGATTAATTTAGAACCCAGTAACTTTTAACGATTAGAATCCCGAACCCATAAGTTTAAAATCCTAGCTTCGCCTCTGGTTGTAAATACTGCATGTTATATCATTAATAGATGCATGACTAGACCTCTTGTAGAGAAGACTCCCTATGAATTACTTAAAGGGAGAAAACCAAATATATCACATCTTAGGGCATTTGGATGCAAGTGCTTTGTGCACAATAATGGAAAAGACTCCCTAGGTAAGTTTGATCCCAGAAGTGATGAGGGAGTATTCTTGGGATATTCTTCACATAGCAAAGCATATAAAGTGTTCAATAAAAGAACTTTGTGTGTAGAAGAAAGTGTTCATGTAGTGTTTGATGAAACTAACATTCTTTCTGAGAGACAGGAACATGAAGATGAGGCTATTGGGCTGGTAAAAGATTTGACTGAAGTCTCAGCACAAGTTAAAGTGGCACCAAAAGAAGGAACAGGTGATGGAATAGGTTCTTCCATCCAGGGCATCTTGACAGGAGGAAATGATCAAATAGGAACTGAAACCAATCCCCTAAAGGAACCCATTCATGACTCTGTTCCTCAGCAACAGAACATGGGAGAAGTATCTAGCAGAAATCAGTTGGTTGTGAAATCTCACAAGTATCAAAGTTCTCATCCTATTGAGAACATACTTACTGATCCAACCTCTGGAGTCAAAACTAGATCACAATTAAAGAATCTGTGTGCTTTTGATGCTTTCCTATCTCTTATTGAACCTAAAAATGTTATTGAGGCTTTACAGGATGCAGACTGGGTAAACGCAATGCAAGATGAACTCAATCAGTTCGAGAGAAATCAAATTTGGCACCTAGTTCCAAGACCCAAGGACAGATCAGTCATTGGAACAAAATGGGTCTTCAGAAACAAACTTGATGAAGATGGAACTGTTACAAGAAACAAGGCAAGACTGGTGGTCCAATGTTACAGCCAAGAGGAGGATATAGATTATGATGAGACTTTTGCTCCAGTTGCAAGGCTAGAGGCAATAAGACTCCTCATAGCCTTTGCAGCACACATGGAATTCACTCTTCATCAGATGGATGTCAAAAGTGCCTTCCTGAATGGCTACCTAAAAGAAGAAGTGTTCGTGAAACAACCTCCAGGGTTTGAAAGCAAGGAATATCCTGAGCACGTGTACAAATTAGACAAGGCTCTCTATGGACTCAAGCAGGCTCCCAGAGCATGGTATGAACGATTTTCCAAGTTCTTGCTTGAACATGGCTACAAAAGAGGTAAAATTGATAGTACTTTATTCTTGAGGGAAAAAGGTAAGGATCTTCTAGTGGTACAAATATATGTTGATGACATAATCTTTGGGCCACCACTGACAAACTAAGTAAGGATTTTGCCAAATTAATGGGGAGTGAGTTTGAAATGAGTATGATGGGTGAGCTTAACTTTTTCTTAGGCTTACAAATCAAACAAAAGCCCAAATGGCACCATGATCCATCAACAGAAATATGCAAAGGAGCTGATCAAAAAGTTTAAAAGGGATGAATCTAAGGAAATAGAGACCCCTATTGCAACTGCCACTAAATTAGACATAGATGAACCTGGTTCATCTGTTGATCAGAAGTTGTATAGGGGCATGATTGGTTCTCTTTTGTATCTTACTGCCAGAAGACCAGACATAGTTTTCAGTGTAGGGCTTTGTGCTCGCTTCCAGGCTAATCCAAAAGAGTCTCACTTGACTGTTGTCAAGAGGATACTGAGATATTTGAAAGGCACTACTGATTTGTGTCTTTGGTACCCTAAAGGTAGTAATTTCAATCTAGTAGGGTATGCTGATGCTAATTATGCAGGTTTCCTTGTGGATAGGAAGAGCACCTCAGGTATGGCTCATTTTCTTGGTTCATGTTTGGTATCATGGGCTACTAAAAAGCAAAATTCAGTGGCCTTATCCACTGCTGAGGGTGAATATGTTGCTGCTGCCTCTTGTTGTGCTCAGTTGTTGTGGATCAAAAAGCAGCTGATAGATTTTGGTATTGAAGTTGGTTGCATTCCTATATTCTGTGATAACACTAGTGCTATAAGTATGACAAAGAACCCTGTTCATCATAACAGGACTAAGCACATAGATGTTAGACACCGCTTCTTAAGAGATAACTATGAGAAAGGATTGATCTCCATAGAATTTTGTGCTACTGATAAACAAATTGCTGACATCTTCACTAAAGCACTGAGTAGAGAAAACTTTGAGAGGAACAGGTTGGAATTAGGGATGATTAATATCACCAAATAGGTCTAGCTCAGAATGCACTATGAAAAAAAAGGAAAAAAAAATTATTATTTTTTGGCTAGGAGATCTGAACTTGTGTAAATATCTAGATTAATTCTTACTCAGCTTCATACTTTAATTAGTATACTCTTGTGACATGTGTTAATATGACTCACTGATCTCTTACAAAATTTTCTCTATTATGGTAAATTGAGGCATGTTCAAGAGAATTCTTAATGAAGAACCTGGTTCAACAGTATGGGTTCATCTGAAAGCTAAGGTATGTTTTCTATACTCTGCACAATTAGAAAAATAAATGTTTAAATCATGATCAGAAGTCCTACGATTGTTCAATTCCTAGAAAATTCTATCTGTTAGCTTTGAACCAGTTCCGTCTGCCTAGAACTCTAAACCGAAAAAATTGCCTAATATCTAGAGAAGATAAAAGGATCATTCAAACCTGAAATTTCAGGTTGATTAGACCTCTAATTGACCACTACTAAAAGCTTCCGTTACCCATTAAATGTGTATTTCTCTTTAAATACACATCATTCCCTCTGCCAACTCCATAATTCTAAACCGTCAAAAATTCCTCTTTCACTTACCCTCTTCTTCTCTAAAACTCTAATTCATCTACTCTCCCAGAAATCAGTGATAATGTCAAACCCCCAAGATAATCCTGGAACTCCTCCACAACCTACCCCTTTTGAGTCCTCCATACCTCCTCAACCCATCACTACCCCCAACCTAAGAAAAAGAGCGAGAGATTCAGTTTAGATGATATAAAGAAGAATGGTATACACTAGCAACTTCCTGTACGTTAATTTATTTTCCAGGTCAATAACTCTTGTGTACATCACAGATAAAACTTTCACTCATGATCGGATCTTAGCTGAAGCTTAAATAAGTTCGTACATCATTCGCATAGTACTCAACATTTGCAACATCTTACACGTCCGTGAACTTCATCAAATCTTCTGCACTTGGTTTGAGATTCTTCGTTATAGATTGCTCTATTATTACCTATTATTAAAACGTTTTGTATTTTTGAGAGTTGAAAAGGAATAAACGTATGAGTAGTAAAAAACGCTACTCAACAATGTTATTGAAAGTTCAAAAGAAATTTACAATTATACTTCTAAGGTAAAGAAAATGAGGTAGTCAAACTTTAGCCTTAACTATGCAATTGGGCCTGGGCATAGTCCAGGCTAATGGTAACTAGTTAACCTATAATATGGGAGTTTTACATATCAACTTTTATATATTAAAATTAAACGATAGAGTAGTAATATGTTTTAATTAATCAATTGTTTTGCCAAATTTAGTGATGCTATTTAGTGAGGACCTCAATTTGAGTTGTAATTGAACTCAAAATTGAGTCGTATGAATGCTAATCGAAAAATGCATCTCAACTGATTAGACAGGATGACCTGGTCGGCCATTTTGAGTATTTTAGTCCCGATCCTCTAAATTATGCTTCCTCTATGTTATATTGTGGTTATGTAACTTGTTGAGGTAGTTAGTTTTGGTTTCGGGGTGAGTTTCAAAGTGAAATGGGACACATAGTCCCTAAGTTGGAAGGTTAAGTCGTAGGAGTTGACCATAGTTTGACTCATGTGAAGACGACTTCGGGAATGGAGTTTTGATGGTTCTGATAGCTCCGTATGGTGATTTTGGTTTTAGGAGCATGTCCGGATGTTGATTCGGAGGTCCGTAGGTCGTTTCGGCGTGTTTTGGCGAAAGTTGGAAGATTTTGGGAAGTTTGACCGGGAGTTGACTTTATTGATATCGGGGTCGGATCCCAATTCTGAAAGTTTGAATAGGTCCGTAATGACATTTATGACTTGTATGCAAAATTTATGGTCAATCGCAGTTGTTTTGGTATGAATCGCTGTTGGTTTCGGAATTCGAAAGTTCATATTTCTTAGGCTTGAATTGGATTGCAATTCGTAGAATTTATATTGTTTGATGTGATTATTGGCCTCGAGTAGGTCTGTTATATATTTTGGAACTAGTTGATATAATAGAACGGGATCCCAAGGGCCACTAGTGTGATTCGGATCGAATCCGGAACAATTTGGACTTTGTTGAATTTTGCTGAAGGTGCCAACTTCTGGTGTCTTCGCACCTGCGGGGGGAATGGCCACAAGTGCAGGCTCGCTAAAGCGAGCCACTGGTCGCAGAAGCGAATTTTGCTTAGCCCAGCTGGGAGCGCAGGTGCGAGGAGTTATCCGCATCTACGAGTCCGCAGGTGCGGGGAGTTATCCGCATCTGCGAGTCCGCAGGTGCGGAGAGGAGATCGCAAATGCGGAAAAGGCTGTTCTAGGCTACGGTTGCAGAAGTGGGCTCGCAGGTGCGAGCCATGGTCCACAGAAGCGGAAATTATGGACTTAAGTGTTTTCGCACCTGCGATGGGTTTTTCATAGGTGCGGTGTCGCAGAAGCGGCCCAAAGACCGCAGAAGCGAAGTCATGGGCAGAAAAGAAGAAATCCGAGGGTTAGTTTTCATAATTCATTTTGGGATTTTGGGAGCTTGGTGGGAGATGAATTTTCGAGGGTTCGTCAATAAAAACTTTGGGATAAGGAATTCTAACTCGTTTTTGATTAATCTACATGAATCTAATGATGATTTCATCATTAAATTAGTATTTCGGAGTTGGAAATTAGGAGAAAACGGTAGAAACTCCTTGGGCCAAATTTTTGAGTTTTGAAAGGCAAACTTAGGTTGGTTTTGAATAATTCTTGTATGGTTGGTCTCGATATCGAATGAGTGTTTAAATTTTGTAAATTTAGTCGAGTTCCGAGAAGCGGGTCCGGATTGACTTTTTGGGTCGATTTTTTAATTCTTTGCAAAGATCGTAATTTCATTGTTTGAATTAATTTTTTATAGTTATATTTATAGTATGAAATTATTTTGGCTAGATTCGAGTCGTTCAGAGTTGGAAAATCGAGGGAAAGGCCTTCTAGTGGTGCCTAACTTTGGGGCGGGGAATTTTCCCCTAGGATTGGTATTGCTTGTGATAATTGTGATGTGTAAGAGTCGTGTACGCAACGTGACGAGTGTGTGCACGGGCTAAATATGGAAATTACCAATTTTTAGCTATGTAAATTCCTTTCATGTCTTAATTGAGTTACTTTAGCATGTTATAGTCTTTATTTTTAGTCTAATTTTACATGTCTGCTTGTCTTATCTATTACTTGCTAATTGCTCTACATGTTTAGCAGAAATTCTTGTTTTTCTTATTCCGTTTTCATTATTCAACTATGAATTTTTTATTAAAATTGCTATTTCTTGGAATATCTTGTTGTTGAAATTGGTATTGAGTTGCAAAGGTCGTGATTCCTATTGAGGCAAAGTGTTAAGTTGATAAATGTTATTCTATTGAGTTATTCTTCCGGTTATTAATTGTTGAGACTTTGTGTACATTGCGGTTGAGCCGTGGGCTCCTTTTTTTTTTGTGAAATCATGTTATTGTTTGGTTTCTCTGACAAGTTGTGATATTGGGCACTTGAGGTGCGATTTGTGATATGTTGTGATATTGATACGTATGTGGTGGTATAAGGTCTGGTGTTGAAACGCACGCGGTGAGATAAGGTGGGCTTTATACGCGTGGCTAGTAGGTGAACTACTAGAAGTCATGCGATGTTATAAGGTGGAGTAAAACGCGGGATGCTATTTCAGAAAATGATTTTCAAATCTAAATGTAATGGCTCCCGCGGTGATATAAGGAAAGACTGTGACTTACTTTGTGATTCCAAACTACGAGGCGGTACCTCGATAGTGACTCTTGTTGACATTTCCCCTTTCATTTGCACTTGTCTTTGATCGTTGTTTCCTTAGCATATTATTAATTGTCTTTCTCTATGTTGCACTATTTACTTAGTTCAGTATAGCTAATCTTGTTGTGCTAATCGTTGTTTCAATTTCATTACTGGCTTTACTTCACTGCCCACTTCTTGTTCAGTCTTTTATTTATTTCCAGTAGGGCCCTGACCTGACCTCGTCACTACTCTACCGAGGTTAGGCTTGGCACTTACTGGGTACCGTTGTGGTGTACACGTGCTACTCTTCTGCACATATTTCTGTGAGATCCAGGTGCTTCAGCCCAGGCATTAGTTGGGATTCTACTACGGAGACTTTAAAGTATATCTGCTAGCATCCGCAGGCCTCGGAGTCCCCCTCTCTCTAGATCTCTTATTTCTTTATCCTTATTATATAGTCATGATGTATAGGATTATACAGTATTCATACTTAGAGCTAGTGACTTGTATTTTCATCGGGTCTCGGGATTTGTGTATGCTGAGTTGAAGCGTTGTTTTATATATAGCTATTGAGTTTGAGAATTTTATTTACTGTTATATTTAATTATTCCGCATGTTGTTAGGCTTACCTAGTCTTAAAGACTAGGTGCCGTCACAACATCTTACGGAGGAGATTTGGGATCGTGATACAAGAACAGCATATGAATTAGTCTTTATGTCGTGGATTTGATGAGTGGATTGTTAGTATACAATATTTGTAAAATAATTCTGGAAATATAAAGAATATAAACAGAAATGAACATAAACAGAAATGACAGAAAACCAATTCGAGCCCACTGAATTCACAGTGTTTCCTTAAGGAATTTAATCCCCTCCTAGTACCCAAGGTAATAGATTATTTCCTCCCGGGATAGAACGAATTACACACTGGTGTAGTGGTACTTCAAACCCCAGTGTTTCAGCGAACACAAAGTTCGGTAGCAAATCACACTTACTGTTGCTTTGTTTGATGCTAAAAGTATGCAGAAGAAGGAGGAGAAACTCAGAAAATCGTAGTAAAATTCTGAGCAGAATAGTGTTGTATTTATAGCCAAAGTTGGGCTGAAATCTGAAGAGGTGCAACTCTTCAGAATGGCTGTTTATGCAAAACGGCCACAGCATAAATGCCATTACATAAATGGCCATTTACTCAACAATAAAGAGGGAAAATTGAAGAGGGTAGTTACTTTTCTGTTACCAAAATAGAAAAACGGATCGGATTTAATATTAATATTTAATATTAATATTCTGTTATTAAAAAAAATATTTAATAATATTTCTGTTAATATTTTACTATTAACAAATAAATTTGGTCCAAAAAGTTAATCAATCAATCGATCATTTGACCAAATCCAAATCCAAATCCAAATCCGAATCCGAATCCGTAGCCGTAGCCAAGCCGAGCGAGCGACGACGATGACGGCGCGAGGCTTGCCTTCTTCTCAACTCTTTAAGAGCTAGAAGAAGAGCAATTGCTTATATACCCATTAAAAACCTCTTCCTCTTCCAATATGTGACAATGTCCATTTGCCAAGGGGGGAAACTTAAAATTTCACTCAAAATTTCATTTCCCTCCATTTTCCATTCACTCTCTTTTAAGTATTTAATATATTAATTAAATACATTAAAAAACCAACAATCCCCCACATGAATGGGGAATGGCTATATCACGGAAGTATGCATGAAAAACTGTGTGATTCGCAAGCAAGGATTAATTGCATCTGGATAAGTAGGTTTCCCTTTGAACTTTCCGTAGTGAACTTATGTCGGATATACTCGATCAATCGGTAGATTTGATATCTTTGAACCGTCGAACTTTGGTGTATACTAGACAACCACAAGTCACACAACCAACCCTTAACCGTCTTTAGTTCTCATTGTTGTGTTCGTTTCAGCCATGAACACCGCCTGGTTTCATAAGTGCGTAGAGAACTGGCCTTACAAAGTTCTCCTTGAAGTGGCTAACACTTCACACTTACATAGGTGATTCCTAAATGTGTCATCCCGTAGATACACTATTTGATATACCCCGTATCAAATTTAGAAATCATTAAAAAGCCTTAATGCTTTATCCTTGGTACTGAACATTGTCTCATCGCGAGACTGGACCAAAAGTTTAGTTGACAATGTTGAACCGTCATTAATGACTTTGTTTGATCTCCTTGAACCTAGATCTTGGGATCTCCAGTCTTCTAGGTAGAGTTACCGCCACTATGACTTGTTCTCGGCCACAGTCCCATTCCCCTTGATGACTTCTCAACTACCTCTCTAGTTAGGCCTTTTGTAAGTGGATCCGACACATTATCACTTAACTTTACATAGTCAATCGTGATAATTCCTCTAGAGAGTAATTGTCTAATGATTTTATGTCTTCGTCGTATATGGCGAGATTTACCGTTATACATAACGCTCCCAGCCCTTCCAATTGCCGCTTGACTATCGCAATGTATGCATATTGGTGCCAACGGTTTGGGCCAAAATGGAATATCTTCCAAAAAATTCCGGAGCCATTCAGCTTCTTCACCGGTTTTATCCAAGTCTATGAACTCAGCCTCCATTGTAGAGCGGGCAATACAAGTTTGTTTGGACGACTTCCAAGATACCGCTCCTCCACCAATAGTGAATACATATCCACTTGTGGACTTAGAATCAGTTGATCTGATGACCCAATTTGCATCACAGTATCCCTCAATGACCGCAGGATATTTACTCTAGTGCAAAGCAAAGTCCTGGGTATGTACTAAATACCCCAGAACTCGTTTCATGGCCATCCAATGAGATTGACCTGGATTGCTCGTATATTAACTCAATTTATTTATAGCACAAGCTATATCTGGTCGTGTACCATTCATGATGCACATTAAGCAACCCAACACACGAGCATAGTCCAATTGTGATATGCTTTGGCCTTTGTTCTTTGCTAATGCAAGATTCACGTCAATTGGAGTCTTTGCAACTTTAAAGCCCAAGTGCTTGAATTTTTCAAGTACTGTCTTAATATAATGAGATTGTGACAATGCCAGACCTTGAGAAGTCTTATGGATCTTAATTCCCAGAATTAAATCAGCAACTCCCAAGTCTTTCATATCAAACTTGCTAGTTAGCATACGCTTAGTAGCATTTATGTTGGCAATGTCATTACTCATTATGAGCATATCATCCACATATAAGCAAACAATGACTATGTGATTTGGAACATTTTTAATGTACACACATTTATCACATTCATTTATCTTAAATCCATTTGACAATATTGTTTGGTCAAATTCCACATGTCATTGTTTGGGTGCTTGTTTAATCCGTAAAGGGACTTAACAAGTCTACAGACCTTCTTTTCTTTGCCTGGAACCACAAACCCTTCAGGTTGTTCCATGTAGATTTTTTCCTCCAACTCTCCATTTAAGAAGGTCGTCTCAACATCCATTTGATGAATTTCAAGACCATAAACTGTAGCTAACGATACTAACGTTCGTATGGACGTAATTCTTGTAACTGGAGAGTATGTATCAAAATAGTCAAGACCTTCTCATTGTCTATACCCTTTGACCACAAGTCTTGTCTTATATTTGTCAATAGTGCCATCATCTTTCATTTTCCTCTTAAAGATCCATTTAGAACCCAGCGGTTTATTTCCAGGAGGAAGATCAACCAATTCCCATGTATGGTTGTTCAATATGGATTGTATTTCACTATTGACTGCCTCTTTCCATAACAATGATTCCGAAGAAGACATAGCTTCTTTAAATGTTTGAGGCTCATTTTCCAATAAGAAAGTCACAAAATCTGGTCCAAATGAAGTAGACGTTCTTTGACGTTTACTACGTCTTGGATCCTCCTGGTTAAGTGTACTTTCTTTTGTTTCTTCCCGAGGTCGTTTAGATCCTTTACCAATCGACTCACATTCCTTTTTATACGGATATATATATTCAAAGTACTCAGCATTATCTGATTCTATAACCGTATTATTATGAATGTCGGAATTTTCTGATTTATGAACCAGAAATCGATATGCTTTACTATTAGTCGCATATCCTATGAAAACACAATCAACAGTTTTTGGTCCTATTTTTACCCTTTTGGGTTTAGGAACTTGCACTTTTGCCAAACACCCCCACACTTTAAAATAATTCAAGTTGGGCTTCCTTCCTTTCTATTTTTCATATGGAATGGATTGTGTTTTTCTATGGGGTACTCGATTTAGTATTTGGCTAGCCGTAAGAACAGCTTCCCCCCACAAGTTCTGTGGCAAACCAGAACTTATCAATAATGTGTTCATCATCTCCTTTAATGAACGATTCTTTCTTTCTGCAATCCCATTGGATTGGGGCGTGTAAGGGGCCGTTGTTTGATGAATAATTCCATATTCTAAACATATTTGTTCAAAAGGAGATTCATATTCACCACCCCTATCACTTCTTATCATTTTGATTTTCTTGTTAAGTTGTGTTTCAACTTCATTTTTGTATTGCTTGAATGCGTCTATTGCTTCATCTTTACTATTAAGAAAGTAAACATAGCAATATCTAGTACTATCATCAATAAAAGCTATCAAATACTTCTTTCCACCACGAGATGTTATTGACTTCATATCACAAATATCTGTTTGAATTAAGTCTAAGGGATTTGAATTCCTTTCAACTGACTTATAAGGATGTTTAACATACTTAGATTCCACACATACTTGACATTTAGATTTTTCACATTCAAACTTAGGCAATACTTCCAAATTAATCATTTTACGCAAGGTTTTATAATTGACATGACCCAAACGTATATGCCATAATTCATTTGACTTAAGTAAGTAAGACGAAGCTGAAATTTTATTATTATTTTCAACAACAATTACATTCAGCTTGAAAAGGCCCTCAGTGAGGTAACCTTTTCCTACAAACATTTCATTCTTACTTATTACAACCTTATCGGAAACAAAAACACATTTAAAACCATTCTTAACAAGAAGTCCAGTAGAGACTAAATTCTTCCTAATCTCGGGAACATGAAGGACGTTGTTCAAAGTCACCACTTTGCCGGAAGTCATTTTGAGAAATATCTTCCCACATCCTTCAATCTTGGCCTTTGAAGCATTTCCCATAGAAATCGTCTCATCGGGTCCAACAAGAGCATAAGTAGCAAAAGTTTCTCTAACAGCACAAACATGGCGAGTGGCCCCAGAATCAATCCACCACTCTTTAGGATTACCCACCAAGTTGCATTCGGAAAGCATGGCACATAAGTAATCAACATCATCATGCTTTTCAACCATGTTTGCTTGACCCTTCTTCTTGTCTTTCTTCGGAGCACGACACTCCGTAGATTTGTGTTCGGTTTTTCCTCAGTTGTAGCAGTTTCCACTGAACCGCTTCTTGCTTGGGTTGTATTTTGGTCCAGAAGCCTTCTTCCTCTTTTTGTTCTCTTCAACAATATTTGCTCCCATTATTGTTGAGTTCCCACGGCCTCTCTTTTCAGTAGCTTTGTTGTCCTCTTCGATTCTCAACCGAACAATAAGATCTTCAAGGGACATCTCCTTGCGTTTATGTTTCAAGTAGTTTTTGAAGTCCTTCCACAAAGGAGGCAACTTCTCAATCATCGCTGCTACTTGGAATGCTTCATTGATGACAAGACCTTCAATGAAATTTCTGTTAGTTAAAATACTAGGATTACTACTTTCAACATCAATATTAATTTGATTTATACCTTCAGCAAGGAGATCGTGAATAATCACTTGCATTTCCTGGACTTGGGTAATAACAGACTTGCTATATACCATTTTGCAGTCCAAAAACTTTGCAGCAGTAAACTTTTTCAACCCGGCATCTTCGGTTTTGTATTTCTTTTCAAGCGCGGTCCATAATGCTTTTGACGTTTCCACGCCACTGTAGACGTTATACAAAGCATCCTCCAGCCCGCTTAGAATATAATTCTTGCATAAAAAATCTGAATGCCTCCACGCCTCAATCACGAGAAAGCGTTCAGTTTCTGGAGTTTCGGCACAGGAACATCTTCCTTGATGAACTTCTGGAGACTTAGAGTAGTCAAATAGAATAACATCTTTTGCTGCCAGCGCTTGAAATCAATCCCGGAAAATTTTCTAGGTTTCTCCGCCGGTGCCAATGCTGCCGGTGTTGTTCGGCTCGTTGAGGCATTGGCAGTCACTGTTGGAACAGCTTGGTTCACATTATCATTAGTCATTTCTGTAAAAGAATGACACAAACGTTAAAATCATGTAGATTTTAATCTCCAATACAGTACACAACCACAAAGGTTTTACTCTCCAAAAACAGTGAGTACAAATACAGAATATATATTAAATTCCTTAAGCTTGTTAGTATACTATATTTGTAAAATAATTCTGGAAATATAAATGAATATAAACAGAAATGAACATAAACAAAAATGACAGAAAACCAATTCGAGCCCACTGAATTCACAGTGTTTCCTTAAGGAATTTAATCCCCTCCTAGTACCCAAGGTTATGGATTATTTCCTCCCAGGATAGAACGAATTACACAGTGGTGTAGCGGTACTTCAAACCCCAGTGTTTCAGCGAACACAAGTACGGTAGCAAATCACACTTACTGTTGCTTTATTTGATGCTAAAAGTATGCAGAAGAAGGAGGAGAAACTCAAAAAATCGTAGTGAAATTCTGAGCAGAATAGTGTTGTATTTATAGCCAAAGTTGGGCTGAAATCTGAAGAGTTGCAACTCTTCAGAATGGCTGTTTATGCAAAACGGCCACAGCATAAATGCCATTACATAAATGGCCATTTACTCAACAATAAAGAGGGAAAATAAAGAGGAAAAATTGAAGAGGGTAGTTACTTTTCTGTTACCAAAACAGAAAAACGGATTGGATTTAATATTAATATTTTGTTATTAAAACAAATACCGAAGCCGAAGCCGAAGCCGAAGCCGAGCGAGCGACGACGACGGCGCGAGGCTTGCCTTCTTCTCAACTCTTTAAGAGCTAGAAGAAGAGCAATTGCTTATATACCCATAAAAAACCTCTTCCTCTTCCAATATGGGACAATGTCCATTTGCCAAGGGGAGAAACTTAAAATTTCACTCAAAATTTTATTTTTCCTCCATTTCCCATTCACCCTCTTTTAAGTATTTAATATATTAATTAAAATACATAAAAAAACCCAACATGGATCTCCTGTCAAAGAGCTTTATGAAAATTGACATTTCTTCAATTAAGTTCATAGTGGAAAATTTATTTCTACTTTCTTTGTAAAGAGAACTTGTAATAATATTTTTAGTTGATTCCTTCTACACTTTAATCCCTGCAAAAGTAATTGAGAGACTTCAGAGTTGTCTAGAACTTTTATCTAAGATTCCTAGGTAGGATACGTAGCTTTAAAAGATAGGGGCAAAGGAATAAGAGTTAGGGGCGGAGGAATTCGCAGATCTTCGAGACATAGAGCACGTTTGGTTTTGAATCCAAATAAATTACCCACAATGGAAGTAAATATGTTGGTAAGAGACTTTTATTAAAAAGTCTAAAGAGTTGTGGTTCATTCTATAATGGGAGTATTCACTTTATTATTTGCATTTGAGAAATCTACTCTAGAGTCAGAGCCTTCTATAGCTTGTGTCTCGCTCCTTTTTTTCACATCCAAAACTCCAATCTCTTATTTTATTAACTCTTATGTCTTGTTGATTAATGTTCTTAGTGATATTTCCATCTCAAATATTTTCCACCAAAGCCATCTTAAACGTAAAAGATCCAAACCCAGACACCAAAGGAATAATTGGCTTTTCAGTCCTGGGAAGGTCAAGACATACCATCAAGTGATGAATTTGAGTGCTGAAAAGTTTCAATAAAATCCAAAAAGACAAGATAAATGCATGTAAAACAAAGAAGTTTGGTTAACCAAGACTTGTGTACTATTCAACTCTTTAAAAAGGTGATTAATGTTAAGAATTACGATAAAAATAAGTAAATCTCGCTTACGATCTTCACTGCTTTTTGTCACGACCCAAAATCTCACCTGGTCGTAATGGCACTTAACCCTAATATGCTGGGTAAGCCAAACAATAAATAACACAACTCAAATGAAAGATCATCAATAATCAATAAATTAATAAGATTCGCAAGGACTGCTAGTACAAGTCATGAGTGACTAAGATTAAGAATACGAATACAACTCTGATATGAAAAAAGAATATATCATCCTTTGAAATTTGCATAAACCAAAACATAATTCCTAAACTACCATAGACAAGTGGTGGTTTATATCTGGAACGTTGGCGCATCTTCAATGCTAACCTTTGTCATCTACAACAGCTCAACTCCACGATTTGCATGCAACGTGCAAAAGTGTAGTATGAGTACAATCGACCCCATGTACTCAATAAGTATTAAGACTAACCTCGGTAAAATAGTGACGAGGTTTTTAAGTCATAAGATACTCACTTTACTTAACCTATGCAGCTCAATAGCATAAACATGTACACAGCAACACTACCAAAATCTAAGCATGAAGTACAAGTAAGGTCATCGGTACACATAGAGAAGATATGCACAAGCATTGTAAACAACTAACAATTCAGCATATAGAGAAGATATGCACTTAGCATCAATAAACCATTGACAGTTGAATATAGAGAAAATATGCATAAATAAGCAAGCTAAGTTACATAGGTTGATATATAGATAAGATATGTGTAAATCAGTACTTCAATCAAAGTGGTATACAGAGAAGATATGTATGAAATATCAAACAGTCCATCAACAGTTGCACATAGAGAAGATATGCATGAAATATCAAATAACCCGTCAACTATTTCATATAGAGAAGACTGATGTCGTCCAAACTCAAACCACATATATAGGTAGTGAGGCGGTCGAAACAATAATAAAACCCAACGCGAGCCGGGGCCGAATCCTCAGGGAGTTAAAATGGGATTAGGTATACACCTAGTATAATTGTATAATGTGCCTCGATTTGCACTTCCATCTTCTTGTTTGTTGTTTTTATTTCTACTTTAACCTATTGATTACAATTAATAAATTAGAAGACAAGACGATATTTTTGGTTTTGGTTGTTTTTCAAATGATAAAGGATCTAGGGTCGTGATTTTCACCTTGTTGGTTACCTAACGGGTTGTAAACTCTAGGTCAAGCTTGATTAGTCGGGGGCGTAATATAGCAATCACATGCAATTACCCACTCTATACCTCTCGGTAGTTTGAGTGATTTTGCCCAATTTGTCTTTCTCAAGTCCAAATAGGTATTACACAAATCAAGTGATATATGCTCAAGTCGGGTCTTACTATCTCTAGATTTGACCCTTTGATTGGGGCTATCAATTTCTTGAGTTCATCCCAATTTCTTGTTTGCCAAGTTTTCCTAGACATAGTCTCTCTTTCTCAAGTAGAGACTAAGTCAAATAGGCATGAATCAATGTTTGCAACCAATAATTCTAGAATTCAAGCATGAACAAGGCTAAATATCACTAACCCAATCACAAACAAGCCCTAAATGAAATACACATTAAGTACCCACACTAGGGTCGGGCCACAACCCTAGCTAGAAATTTAGCTACTCATGAAAAATGAAGAAATACAAGAAAAAATTAAGATAGACTGCATAATAATTGATTAGAGAAAGAAAATCTAATTTTTAGAAGTTAATCTAGTACAAAATTACTCAAAACAGTAAAGAAAACGACTCAGGTGCACTTTTGAAAACTAAACTTAACCTAAAAATGAGAAAAAGTTCTATTTACACTAAGCTGAAAATATCAGACAAAAATGCCCCTACGAAGGTTATGCGGCCACATATTCTGGTGCGGTCCGCACTATGAGCTTCTGCGGACGCACAATTATCGTGTGGTCCGCATTCTTTGAAACTTGGGCTTGGTACTTCGGGGCTTCTGCGGTCCACATAAAAATGGATGCGGCCGCACTTCTGATTATGCGGCCGCACAAAAATGATACGGTCCGCACTTCTGACTTTGGACTTGAACCAGCTCTATGATTCTTCACTCCTGCGGATCGCATAATAGTGAGTGCGGCCGAAATTGACAACCTGCGCACAATTTCGGTGCGGTCCGCATGCCTTCAGCTGGCCCAAAGACTACTCTCTGAATCTCCTCTCTGCGGCCGCACTACCCTTTTTGTCCTGTTTTGGTTCTTGTTCACATTTGACTCCTTTATAAGTTGATTTCGACTTCTTTGGCTCGTTTCCCAATATTCCTGCAAGTAAGCACATCTCGTTGGTTTCCGGGAATACCTTTAAGAATTTTTGAGCTAAAATGCAAGTAAAGAGAGTAAATAAGCGGTCAAAATCCCTACTTATCAACTCCCCCAAATTTAAGCGTTTGCTTGTCCTTAAGCAAATAAGGCAATTCCCCCAAAAAAGGAATATTTCAGCTAGCCTAAGGTGAATCAATTACACATCAATTGGGACCAACAATTAACCACAACACATATGAATTATCAACAATGCAATGATTTGACGTTTTGAGTACAATAGTTCTAGTGTGACACTAGAGCATCAAGAGTTGACTCTATTCATCAAAAGCTCGCTCTTTCACGTAGGTCATTGTGGATTCCAAACTCCTCCTCCTCTACTGTCCATTAGCAAATGTCACTTTAGAATACAACACTCGAAGCAAGGATCATGAAAAGTTCGCTCTTCTCTCTCAAAAGAACGTCTCAAGTCCGGCTTTAAGTACCATAAGCTTGCCCCTTATGTAAATCACCACTAATGTAAGCTTACTCAACTTGAAATTATGTATGGGTTTTGCGGGATGTAATGAAGCCTTTTGGACCAAGGTAGGACTTGTTGGAATTTTCATCATTCCTTAAGCACTCCATTTTCTCTTTTCGGCTCATACTTTCTCGACTCTTTGAGTCATTTTCTTCGTCCTCGGGGGAACTAGAGAGTCGTAGCGTCACTCTTTCTTGATCATGACATTCATTTTTCTCCTTTTCTATTTACTCCATGCCTTTCACCATTGTTTTCTTTGAACCCCTTCAACTTTTTACCTTATTCACTTTCTTTTTGGAATTTTTCTTTTTGTTCTTTCTTTCTTTTCTTTGCCTTCCCTTTTCTTCATTTCTTTCTCTTCTTTATACCATTTATTACTTTCAAACTCCTCTTCTCTCCCCCAAACTTATGTTTTTGCTAATTATTTCTCAAGAATGCTAAGGAAAGATCGGGTGCCAAGAGAGGGTCATTACAAAATGAATAAAGGCTTGTAACGTGGTTATTGAAAGAAAAAGGGCTTCGGCTCAAAGGGGTTGACTAAGTATATCACATTGGTAGGCTATGGAAGATTTCAAATTTCAAATTGCATCAAGGATAGCCTACAATCATTTCTCAAGCCAAGCTACACTTAGAATTTCTCCTTAAAACACATTCTGGGCAAGTTCTAGACTATTAGCATGGGTACTTGGACTTGTAACTAAACATCTCACCTCTCACGCTTCTGGATTGCTAAAGAACGAAGTCGAGGGCCCATAAAAACCCTAGCTAAGATTGAGAATCACAAATTGCTCGATTTGAACCACTCGATTACTGCTTAAGTCAACACAGAAGTCAAAAGGGTCACAACTAGAGCTATTTTCTGCCAGCAACTTGTTTTTAACCATACGATCATAGGTAAATGTGTTGGTACCAAGTGAAGCATGCTTGAGACCCCTTTTATTCATTACTACTATATTTGCCAAAACATAAAAGAAAACGGACTCAATCCCTTAAGAAGGTTGCCACGCCATCCATCGTTGGGAAGAGCCACCCGGTTCACACATAATCCACCTTTGGAAAGAACCGTGTCATTAAGAAAACCAAAGGCTTATTGCTCACTCAAAACCTAAAAAGAAGCTAGCAAATTAAAAAGAAGCTACTAAAATAAATAAGAAGTTGTACTACTAAGAAAAAGCAAACTAAAGAAGCTATAGAATAAACTACGGAAAGCAAGATAAATGAATATACAAACCGAAGTCAAATGAATATATACATAAGGGAAATGAACATCTACATCAAATGGGGATAATATATACATACCAAAAGGAAAGTAAAGATGAAAGAAGAATAGTATCAGAGTAATTACAGGCCAAATGTCAAATGTCAAAGTCAAATAATCAAAATAGACCACCCCCCAAATGAAAATAAGCATTGTCCCCAATGCTTAACAAAAATAAGAATAGGGAAAGGGTAGAGAGTTAAGAGAACTCCCTATGTGGTCTCAGTCTGCATGGGATCATCAGCACACTCGGTCTCAAGCTGTATCTCATCATCACCTGGCTGAGGGACAACAGGGTTGCTGAGCATCTGGATCATCTCCTCAGCGGTGTGGGCAGTCGCAGCCGGCTCCTCAGATTAGTCGGCTGGTGCCTCTGGTGCCTCAGGTACTGCTGGAGGTGCCTGTGCTGCTGGGGCTGCTGACTCAATGAGCAGGTCTAATGGTAAATCACTGGCAGATGTAATCTTCTCAATCTCTTTTCTCAGCTTATCCACTGACTTCTTTAATGTCTGAGACTTCCGCGTCTTCTTAACATGTTTGCCCAAATCCTCAATGACTTTCCCTTGTGCCACCACTTTAGCCATGATAGTCTTCTGGTCAGCCAAATCTTCTTCAATATTTCCTCTACTGACGGAGGTACCTATGGCTCTATTGGGGCTGCTGGGGTTGAGGACTGTGCTGCAACAACACTGGATATATCAGTCAGCTTTATAGTAGCTGCCTGCATCCAGTTGTTGAGACTCGCAGCGCAGTCTGAGGATAAGTAGATGATGACGACACTGAAAATGGCACAGATAGTCTAGCAAAAGTAGGTGGTCCAGAAGATGAAGGTGGCATGGTTGTTGTCCTAGTGGAAGTACCGGCTGCTGTTGAAGGCTCGGCAGCTGAATCAGTAACCACTACCGCTGGCTCCTCAGACTGGACAGCGGAGGTAGTGGCTTTACCCTTGAACATCGGATTGTCAGCTCCCTGGAGGTGGTACTATGAGAAAGGCTTCTTGGCCTTTACCTCGGTATCATAATGCCTTGGCTCCACATTGTGATCCTTGAAGTATTCTGTGAGCAAGTTCGGGTACGGATAGGATCTTTCACCCTTCTGGACAACTAAAGAGATATTGGTGGACATGATGGCACCAACATTAATCGGATACCCAGCCATAATGGATGCCACCAAAACTGCACGAGGAAGTGGGAGGATGTTTTCATTGAGGCATGAATCAATGCGGCTACACACGAACGTCTTCCACCATTTTGCTTCAAAGTTTAGGGTGGCTTGAACTATTGTATTACACCCCATATTTTCATATGCGAAAGTACGCCATAAATAAATTTATTAAATCTCGGAGATGAGATATTACATCCCGCATTTTTGTACGTTAAAATTTCGTCGTAAGTTAATCGATGTAAGCTCGGGAATGAGATTATTTTGGAATTTAAGTATTATGCTATTTCAAACAAGGGATAAGTAAATTCGTGAAGGTGAGAGGGTAAGCAAATCGAAGAAAATAAGTTTCGTCGAAGTTTGACAATTTGGGATAAAATACAGTCCGAGCTATAATACCCGATATTTATGGACTACTGCCATACAGGGTACCACATGACCATAATTGTAAGGTGTGCAAAGTGTGTTAAAAGTGAGTAGTATTATAAGTAATTTGATATAATTCCTAATTATGTAGATAATTGGATAATTATTGGTCAGTGGGTATTAACAAATTAATTAAGGTGTTGGTGGTTAATTGGTTGGGAATGGGTAAACATCAACGTGGCGGCAACATAAATCAACTAAAGTGACTCTTAAATCATTCTTCAAGGTGGCAAGTATAGCCCACACCTAAAATTTAAAAATAACCTCTCTTATTCACCAAAATGAATGGCTCACCTCTACTAATTTAAAAGCTTTCCTTATATCATTTTTGGAGAAATAATGTGATTAAGAATGCCTCTTCAAATTCACAAAGACATGGAATGGAACGTGATAAGCTTCATCAAAGATGTTGATTTGAAATAGCAACGTAATAGCTTCAAATGTTTCATACGAAGGCTATCTAATACTATAGCAATTTGGGATTTGCGATTCTAAAAGAGTACGGTGCAATCTTTCTCAAGAATATCATAGGGATTGTTCCCTCTTTCGATCTCGCCGTTACGTGTTTCGTTGCGATTGGCGTGTTTTAGAAGGTGTCAAGAGAATCGGTTCAAGTATGTTAAGGTTATCCATTCTTTCTTTTGTCATGATCTATACGACACAAACGAAACGAGCAAATGCACAATTTTCCATAAATGACTCTATTTATAAAAATACTAGAGATGCTTATGTTCTTGATTCTCCATGTGTCATATTATTCTACCATCTATTCATGGGTCTCAGAAAATACGTAAGTTGATATTCCATGATATTAATCAAAGGAATAATGGTCTTATGACACTGCGAAAGATTTTATTGACGTACTTCTCATGCATTGCATTCATTTACATTGACCCATGACCAGACGACGTTATATATATATATATATATATATATATATATATATATATATATATATATATATATGGGAAAAGGTTACGGCGTTACATAGGCACCACCACCTGATCAGCTGGTATACGTTGATGATTTGCCTACAGTGGCCGAAATGATATGATGGGATGCCCTCAGAGGGTTGATGATGTTATGAACGCATATACCCATGCATGGTATGACATTTATACGTATATGCATGACATTATAAGATTAAATGATTCACAGAGCTATTCAGATATACATGTTGAGTCTTTCACTCCATGTTTCTCTCATGTCTATTGTTTATTGATTTTTATTCCTTACATACTCGGTACATTATTTGTACTGACGTCCCTTTTGCCTGGGGACACTGCGTTTCATACCCGCAGGTCCTGATAGACAGTTTGAGTTTCCTCCAAGTAGGTTATCAGCTCAGCGGAAGATGTTGGTGCGCTCAATTTGCTCCGGAGTTGCTTATTTGTTCAGTATGATTAGTACATGTATGGATTGGTATGGCGGGGACCTGTCTTGACCTTTATGATGTTATGTACTCTTAGAGGCTTGTAGACAGATATCGTGTATACGAATACTTGTATGGACTTGTCGGCCTATGTTTTGGGTTTACAAATGATCATGTTGGCCTTATAGGCCCGTATGTCATATGTACAAGTTTATATATCAGGTTGTGTCATTTTATGTCGAGTGTCCCCTCATATTTTATTATTGTTGCCTCTTACAGCCCTTCTGGCCCACTTACCCATGATGGTGTAGTAAGAAAGATACGCTACATTGGATCTTGGTTGAGTAAGGCACCGGGTGCCCGTCGCGGCCCATCGATTTAGGTCGTGACATATTGGAACCCCTGCTATGAGCCACGGAGGTGTTGACCCTCGAATTGCCAGAATCTCAGCAAGCCATGGGTGAGCTGCATCACCCATAGACAGCTTCTCCAAGTATTGTACTGCCTCCACTTCCTCAAACCCCACATATGAATTCAATGCACAGGAGTCGATTCGGATTTTCAGATTTCGCACTTTTATCACCTTGGTACCCTTTTTGATGTGAGCAACATTTGCATAGAATTCTTTGACCAAGTGCTCATTTGCATCTAGAATGCTGTGGGATAACCATTTCCTTCCATTTCGCTCTTGGAACTGCCTAAGGACATCAGTTCTACCGAAATATGACATGCCTTCCCAAACACCTATCGATATGGGGACATCCCAATCGGCGTCTTATAGGCCGTCCTGTAAGCCTAAAGAGCATCATCAAGTTTTCTTGACCAATCCGTTCGATTGGCATTCACAGTCTTTGACAAAATACTCTTGATCTCCCGGTTGGAGACTTCAATCTGTCTGCTTGCTTGAGGATGGTAGGGGGTTGAGACTTTATGAGTGACACCATACTTTGTGAGTAAGGTATCAAAAGTTCGGTTGCAAAAATGCGAACCCCCATCACTAATAATGGCCCTCGGAGTACCAAACCTTGTAATGATGTTCTTTTTCAAGAATGCCACCACACTTCGAGCTTCGTTGTTGGGTAAAGACACGGCTTCAACCCACTTTGACACATAGTCCACATCTACCAAAATGTAAGTGTTCCCACAAGAGCTCACGAACGGTCCCATGAAATCAATACCCCAAACATCAAAGATATCAATCTCTAAAATGGTGGTAAGGGGCATCTCATTCTTCTTAGAAATCCCACCGGCCCTTTGGCACTCATCACAACACTTGACAAGCTCACTAGCGTCCTTGTAGAGGGTAGGCCAATAGAATCCACAAATCAAAACCTTTGTAGCCGTTCTAGCTCCACCATGGTGACCACCATAAGGTAAAGAGTGGCAAGCCTCAAGAATTCCCATTTGTTCTTCTTCTGGCACACATCGTCGGATCACACCATCGGTACATATCCGAAAAAGATACGGCTCATCCCAATAATAATCCAAGCAATCCCGTTTGAGCTTCTTCCTTTGGTTTGAAGAGAACTCATTCAGTACAATGCCGCTCACAAGATAATTGGCTAAATCGGTGAACCATGCATATGGCATCACGGTCATTGAAACGACTAGGATTCGCTCGTCGGGAAATAAATCGTTGATATCAAGGCCGTCATGTGGCCTCCCCTCCTCCTCCAAACGGGACAAGTGGTCCGCCACTTGATTTTCACTACCCTTGCGTTATTGAATCTCTAGATCAAACTCTTGCAATAGTAGCAACCACCGCATCAACCTTGACTTAGAATCTTTCTTGCTCATTAAATACCGGAGCGCCTCATGGTCGGTATGAACAATCACCTTAGTACCCATCAAATACGGCTGGAACTTCTCCATGGAAAAAACAATAGCAAGTAGCTCCTTTTTGGTCACTGTGTAGCTGAGTTGGGAATCATTCATGGTCTTGCTAGCATAGTAGACCGGATGGAAGATTTTGTTGATTCCTTGCCCCAACACCGCTCCGACCGCAACATCACCAGCGTCACACATGAGCTCAAAAGGCAAGCTCCAATGCGGTCGGTAATAATAAGAGTAGTAGTCAACTTGAACTTAAGCAACTCGAATGCCCTCATATAATCTTCATTGAAATGGAACTTGGCATCCTTCTCCAAAAGTTTGCACAATGGGTTCACCACCTTGGAAAGTCCTTGATGAATCGGCGATAGAAACCTGCATGACCCAAGAAGCTCTTCACTCCCTTCACGGATGTAGGGGGGGGGAGTTTGGAGATCACCTCAATCTTGGCCTTGTCGACCTCAATACCATGCTTTGAAATTTTGTGGCTGATAACTAGGGATTTTGACATGTTTCATGCTCCTTCTCGCTTACACTTTGAGTATAAATTCTTACAAAATAGTCCCGATAGGCTCATAAGTTGTGCTTGATTGTAGGTTTGAGCAACAAAGTGACAAGATGTCAAAAATCGGCTCAAAAGGAGTGAAACCTGCACAAGTATCAAAGACAAGACAACTCAGGACAAACAAGCCTAGTGCGGCCGCACTACACTTTATGCGGTTCGCACTAGGGAGATTCAGAGACTGGATTTTTTAGGGCATCAAAGCAGTGCGGCCGCAGTAGATATTGTGCGGCCCGCACTGAAGACACCGCGGCCGCACCACCATTTTAGGCGGTCCACGAAAGCAAACTACAGAGAGATGTCAAGTGCCAAGGTTCAAGCCTGTGCGGTCCGCGGTCGTGTTTGTGCGGACCGCGCTAGAGGCCTCCACGGCCGCAGTCCATTCTGTGCGGTCCGCGGAGCTTGGGTTCAGAGAGTTGAATTTTCAGAGTCAAGAGCCTAGTGCGGCCGCACACCATTTTGTGCGGTCCGCACTGACCCCGCAGGGGCATTTTTGTCCAGTTTTTCCAGCTTAGTATAAATAGAACATTTTTCCATTTTTAGGGTATCAGATATTCCAGAACAGCAGTTGCGCTCGTGAGAAGCCATTTTGTAGCCATTTTGGGCACTTTTAACGTAGTTTTAGCAATTGAATCATTATATTTACTTCAGTAATTTAATATTATGTCTTTCTCTTCATCTATTTCTCTGATTTTCTCTTCAAGCATGAGTAGCTAGACCAATTAGCTAGTGTTGTGGCTCAACCCTAGTGTGGGTAATTGATGGGTGTTGTGATTTAAGGTTAGATTGACCATGGGTGTTTGTTATTTGGGTCAATTTTATGGTTCAATTTATGAATTAGTGGTTGCAAACACTAGTTTGTTCTAAGTTGACTTAGGCTCCTCTTGAGAAAGAGAGCCTAAGTCTCCAAAATTGACTCAACAAGGAATTGGGATGGATTCAAGAGATTTGATAGTCCCAATTAAAGGGTTAAACCTCGAGAGAGTAATTACTCGACTTGAACCCTAGTTGCTTGGGCAAATATGCATACCTAATTGGTCTTGAGAGAGTCAATTGGGCAAAACACTCTTTCTACCGAGAGGTGTAGAGTGGGTAGTATCGAGCAACGGTTATAACATATTTCCCCAATCATGTCAATCGTGCCTTGGATGCAATTACCCGTCAATTAGCCACCTAGGTGAAAGTCACCACCCTAGTGCCCTTTAAACCATTAGATACAACTTGTAGCAATTTACTCTTAGTCTAATTCAGTTGCAATTATAATTTGTAGTTTGATCATAGTAGAATATAATGAAAAACCAAAAATAAATAGAAGACCAATTAAGAACACATACGCAATCCTAAACTAGATAGATACTTGATTCCAATCCTAGCTCTCTATGGATTCGATCCCGACCCAAAATCGGGTAAAAGCTATTGCGACCCTCTCTTGCTACTTTTTAGTAGTGTGGAGTTGGCAGCGATCAGTGGCCGAGGACAATGCCTACCTCAACCATGAAGTGACACTTCTCCCAATTCAACACAAAGTTTGTCTCCTTACATCTAGCCAATACCCTATCAAAATTGTTGAAACAATCTTCAAACGAATTCCCAACCACAAAAAAATCATCCACAAAGACCTCAAGAATGTCCTCCACCATGTCGGTGAAAATAGCCATCATACATCGTTGAAAAGTCATCAGTGCGTTACACAACCCAAAAGGCTTCCGCGAGAATGCGAAAGCACCATAGGGACAAGTGAAAGTGGTCTTCTTTTAGTCCTCAGGAGCAATAAGGATTTGGTTATAGCCGGAGCAATAAGGATTTGGTTATAGCCGGAGTATCCATCAAGAAAGCAATAAAAACACGTCCGGCCAACCTATCGAGCATTTGGTCAAGAAATGGAAGCGGGAAATGATCTTTCCGAGAAACTTTGTTGAGCTTCCTATAGTCCATGCGCACTCTCCACCCGGTGAAGGTTCTATTAGGATCAATTCATTCTTGTCATTTGTTACCACAGTCATGTCCCCTTTCTTTGGGACACAATATTGCACCGGAGAGGTCCACGAGCTATCAGAAATGGGGTACACAACCCCGGCATCTAACCATTTGATTATCTCCTTCTTCACCACCTCTTGCATTGCTTCATTTAGCCTCCTTTGATGTTCAACGGAGGGTTTGGCACCCTCCTCCAAAATAATCTTGTGCATGCAAAAGGCGGGGCTTATGCCCCAGATATCCGCCAAAGTCCATCCGATTGCTCTTTCCTCCTTTGTAGCACCTCCAATGTGGACTCTACCTACATGTTAGTTAAGCAAGAAGAAAGGATGACTGGTAAAGTAGAATAAGGGCCGAGGAATTCATACCTGAGATGCGGGGGCAATGGCTTTAACTCCAAGGTGGGAGGCTCCTCGATTGAGGGCTTTATTGGAGGAGTCTTCCGATTTTCAAGATCCAAAGATAGTTTTTGGGGCTCATAAGTGTACGACCCCATGCCTTTTCATGCATTTACACACTCCACATAGCCATCACTCTCCTCATCATCATCAAGGTTGAGAAAAACGGCTTCCAATTTGTCTTCAACGTTCATTATGGCACTAGAATCATCAACAATCACACCCGTCACCAAATCCACGAATGAACAAACTTCATTACTATTCGGTTGCCTCATTGATTTGCACACATGGAAGACCACCTTTTCGTCACCCGCCCGGAAAGTGAGCTCACCGGCTTCCACATCAACAAGATCCTTCCCCGTAGTGAGGAAAGGTCTACCCAAAATGATAGGCACCTCATAGTCCACTTCACAATCAAGGATCACAAAGTCTGCTGGGAGGATGATCTCGTCAACTCGAACCAATACATCATCAATAATACCTAAAGGCCTCTTCATTGTTCGATCCTCCATTTGCAACTTCATGGATGTGGGCTTTGGTTGCCCAATTCCAAAAGTTTTGAACACCGAATAGGGCATCAAGTTGATACCTGCCCCGAGATCACATAATGCTTTGGTAAAATCGGTGCTCCCAATAGTGCAAGGGATTGTGGATGCGCCCGGATCTTCCAATTTCTGAGCCATTGAGTGCACAATAGCACTCACTTGATGAGTCATCTTGATGGTTTCACAATTCATTGATCTTTTCTTGGTTACCAAATTCTTCATGACTTTTGCATATCCCGGCATTTGTTCCAATGCCTCAACCAACAACACATTAATTGACAAACTCTTCATCATATCAATAAACTTTTTGAATTGGTTTTCACTGTTTTGCTTTGCAAGCCTTTGAGAGTATGTAGGAGGAGGCCTTGGCATTGGTGCCTTAGCCTTTGGCACTACCGGTTCTGGCATGTCAATCACGTGTTCCCTAGACGGGTTCACCTCTTCTTGCGTCTCCTCCACACATTCACCTATATCAATTCTCACTTCTTCATTAGCTTGAACCACATTGCTTGGGATTTCATCTTCTTGAACCACATCTTCATCCACAATCTTTCTTTGATTTGAGGTGGTTGTATCTCCACCTTTTTCACTTCTAGTACTCACGGCCATAGCATGTCCCGTATTATTCCCACCCTTCAGGTTTACCATTGTATCACTAGGTAGTGCCCCCTTAGGACGAGTGTTCAAAGATTTAGAGATTTGGCCTAATTGAACCTCCAAATTCCGAATAGAAGTATTGTACGAGGCTAATTGAGCATCGGAATCGGCGTTCTTCTCCATCATCTGTTTAAATATGTTTTCAATTCTACCCATCTCATTGGAAGAAGAGCTCGGGCCTTGAGAATGATAGGGAGGTGGATTTCTTGGTTGTTGGAACATCAGAGGCCTTTGAAAACCCGGCCCCCGATTGTTGTTGTTGTTCCACCCTCCTTGATTATTGCCTCCCCAATTGCTTTGATTGTTGTTACTCCAATTTCCTTGATGATTACCTTCCCAACTGCCTTGGTTACTTGATTATTCCAATTTCTTTGATTGTTGTTGACACCACTCCAATTGCCTTGTTGGCCTTGGTTGTTCCAATTGCCTTGGTTTCCTTGCGATCTCCATTGTTGTAGCTTTTGTCCTTGAGCATTGTTTCTTTAGCCTTGATAATTGTTGACATATTGAACTTCTTCTTCTTGCTCATTGAACGAATCACCTTGATCATAACCACTATCATCTTGCATAAATTGTTCCGGACGGTTTTGCATTTTTTGACCTTGTTGCCTTCTTTTGTTTACCATCATATTCACACCTTCCGTTGCATGCACTTGTTTCGACCCTTGAACTTGTTGAAGCTGAGCTTTGGCCAGTTGGTTCAAGTTAGTTATCAACTCGGCAATAGCTTTCCCGTGATCATGTAGCTCCTTGTGTAGGTGAATAACATTAGGGTCACCTTGCGGAACATTGGCTCTACTTTGCCATGCCGAAGAGGTATCCTCCATCTCATCAAGAATTTCACAAGCTTCGGCATAAGGAGTGCTCATGAAGTTCCCCCCAGCAAGTTGGTTAACCACACATTGATTAGTTGTGCTAATCCCCCTATAGAAGGTCTGTTGGATCATGGCCTCGGTCATATCATTGTTCGCGTACTCTATAACCATGGTATGATATCTTTCCCAAATCTCGTGCAATGGATCATTGGGTTATTGCTTGAATGCAAGAATCTCATCCCGAAGCATCGCCATATGTCCCGGAGAGAAGAATTTGGAAATGAATTTCTCCGCCAACTCATCCCAAGTGTGGATGGAATGATTGGGCAACCTCTATAACCAGTTCAATGCCTTTCCCCGTAGGGAAATAGCCTCAACCTCAGCGCGTCCTCAGAGACATTTGTTTGCTTGCTCCCCCAACAAGAATCGACAAACACCTTCAGATGCTTGTAGGCATTTTGACTCGGAGCCGATGAAGAATCTTCGTTGCTCAAGTAGTGTAAACATCACGTTGGTGATTTGGAAGTTGCCCGCCCTAATGAGTGGCGGGACTATAGCACTTGCATAACCCTTTAGTAATTGTCGGTGGGCTGCCGCTCTTGGTGAAGGTGGGGGAGGGGCAGGCACATTATCTTGAGGCAGGCGGCCTCGTCTATTAGCGTGAGGTTCAAGAGGAACCTCATCTATTTGATCATCGTCCACTTCCTTCCTCAATGGCACATTTCTGATGGGCTCGTTGTTGAGAGCCATTTTTGTACCTAAAATCAATTCAAAACAAAATTAGTGACTCGAAAGAAAAAGAAGACAAAGCACACAAAAACCTATATATATAGCTAAATCCGTTTAACTCCCCAGCAACGGCGCCAAAAATTGATGTCGCCCAAACTCTCACCACAAATATAGGTAGTGAGGTGGTCGAAGCAATAATAAAACCCAAGGCGAGTCAGGGTCGAATCCCCAGGGAGTTAGAAATGGGATTAGGTATACACCTAGTGTAATTGTATAATGTGCCTCAATTTGCACTTCCATATTCTTGTTGGTTGTTTCTATTTCTACTTTAAGCTATTGATTGCAATTAATAAATTAGAAGACAATATTTTTGCAATTGATAAAGGTTCTAGGGTCGTGACTTCCACCTAGGTGGTTACCTAACGGGTTGTAAATTCTAGGGCAAGTTTGATTAGTCAGGGTCGTAATATAGCAATCACAAGCAATTACCCACTCTATATCTCTCAGTAGTTTGAGTGATTTTGCCCAATTTGGCTTTCTCAAGTCCAAATGGGTATTGCACAAATCAAGTGATATATGCTTAAGTCGGGCCTTACTATCTCGAGATTTGACCCTTTAATTGGGGCTATCAATTTCTTGAGTTCACCCCAATTCCTTGTTAGCCAAGTTTTCCTAGACTTAGTCTCTCTTTCTAAAGTAGAGACCAAGTCAAATAGGCATAAATCAATGTTTGCAACCATTAATTCTAGAATTCAAGCATGAACAAGGCTAAATATCACTAACCCAATCACAAACAAGCCCTAAATTAAATACCCATTGAGTACCCACACTAGGGTTGGGCCACAACCCTAGCTAGAAATTTAGCTACTCATGAAAAATGAAGAAATACAAGAAAATATTAAGATAGAATGCATGATAATTGATTATAGAAAGAAAATCTAAAATTTAGAAGTTAATCTAGTACAAAATTACTCAAAACAGTAAAGAAAACGGCTCAGGTGGACTTCTGAAAACTAAACTTAACCTAAAAATGACAAAAAGTTCTATTTATACTAAGTTGAAAATATCTGGCAAAAATGCCCCTGCAAAGGTTATGCGGCCGCATAATTTTGGTGCAGTCCGCACAATTATCGTGCGGTCCACATTCTCTGAAACTTGGTCTTGGAACTTCGGGGCTTCTGCGGTCCGTATAAAAATGGGTGCGACCGCATTTCTGATTATGCGGCCGCACAAAAATGATGCGGTCCGCACTCCTTGACTTTGGACTTGAACCAGCTCTCTGATTCTTCACTCTTGCGGACCGCATAATAGTGAGTGCGGCCGTAAATTTCGGTGGAGCCTTCAGCTAGCCCCAATGTCGCGCCCCCTTTTTCCTCGCGGAGTCCAGGTTTCGACATTTTGGGACAACTCTTTTCCTTTTAGGAATTGGGTTTGAGATTTCAAGAGTCGCCACCTAACGGATTAAGGTGCGTTAGGGCACCTAGAGCGAATAATTCATGAACTAGTTTACATTACCAGAGATTGGGTAAGGGCTTGAAATTACCTTGAGGGGAAGGTGTTAGGCACCCCTCGAGGTCCATAACGGTGGGTCCCGGCCAAACTCAATTTAAGCGAATTAGTCTTATAAGGAAATAAAGCAATTTAAACAAATAGATATTACTTTTAAAACAAGGAGTAAAGGGGTTCCTAGGTTTTTTAGCCTATAGGATCACTTCTGTGCAATACTTGGTAATTGTCCCCAAGTTGGGGTGCTACACATAGCATTAGCGCACAAGTCATCATTTCCTTTACTACCCAATTACCCTCCCCTTTCAATTATTTCCTAAGCGTTCTATCCAGTACGTATCTTATGTGTGCACTACCCGTCCCTTACCTATGGCCCTGGAGGTGTTTAGGACCTCTATTTAAGGCGGTTCTAGACCAACCTATTTTGTTTAAAAGGAGAAAACTAAGCGACAAACAAAAGTCAAGTAGGATTGTCACATAAGGAGCAATTAAGTGGGCTCATATTAACCTCCACAAGTAGACAAACAAATGCATGCTGTTCAAACAAACAACTTTAAATGATTTTATGATCCTATAGGCAGGATGTCTAAATGAGCACAAAAACAGAATATACAGCAGTCTTAAAGCGAGCAGACGAGTACCTATCAGTTAACGTACTGATTTGGTTAACACTCTGAATCTGGGCATATGTCGAGCAAGCAATCACAGTTTTAGACCCAGAATTTTAATTAACCTACAGGCTTGCCTAAGTTATAATTGGGCAGACCCTATAGACATTGTATCTAAGCTGTAAACCAATTGCTGATTTTGACAGGCAGATTTTTATCTTTAAATCATACAGGCATGCTTTCTAAGTGCTGAAACTGATTATAAGCATTATTTCTTATAGACATGGTACCTAAACACAGAAATTAATTTTTTACACTTACTTCCTGTAGGCATGATGTCTAAGTGTCAAGACCTGATTTTATATGTATTTCCTATAGTCATGATATCTAAGTGTTGAAACTGTTTTTACGCTTATTTTCTATAGGCATGGCATCTAGGTGACTTTAGTTCCTATAGGCAGGATCTCTATTACTCATGTGTAGGCAGAATTCTTTAAACATATTGCCAGGAAAATTGTTATTCAAATAGACAAGATCCTATAGACATGGTTACTAATGCACATTGAATTAAAAAATACATGCAGATCCTATAAATAGGATTTCTAAAATGCAGAATTAAACGTAAAATCCTACAGCAGGATTTCTGACATGCAGATGTGCAGCACAGAGTCAAACGATCATAAAATTCTATAGGCAGGATCTCTAAACATAATACAGTATCCACATAATGCAATCAGCATAGTCAAGTCCTATAGGTAGGATCTCTACCCAAATTTATCAGAGATGTAAGAATAGAACCCCCCCCCCCCCCTACAGCTTTACTAATAACCCCAATATCTATTTTTACAAAGATTATTACAACCCGGAATAAATAAATTATATAATAGTATCCATTACACTATAAGGAGCCTTCACAGGCCCAATATCAACCTGGGAACCAGGCCTTCGAACATAGCAACTTTGAGTGGTAGCCCATCCATAGCACATAAAACTGGCTCCTGGTGTGTCAAAGTTCCGAAGGGCCTCAAGGACCCCGGGTAATGCTTACACTAGAACCATTTCAAATAAAACAATTGCAAAGAGTTTGGAAGGCCAGCCCCAATGTGTCAGAGTTCAGAGGAGTCTCATGGACCCTAAGCAGTGCTCACACTGGGGGTGGCAGGACCCTAGGTAACTAACAGTAAAAGTTGGAAAATAGCATACAAGGGTAGGGGATACTTTTATAAAAAACGGTTTATTTGTAGAAGTGGATAGAAGCAAGTTGTAAACAGCACAGAATCATATTTCAGCAGATTTATTACCAGTAGTTAAACAAAAATAGGAACACTTGAATCATAGACAGAACAGAGTCACAAACAAGGTTTCACATTGCTGGAGTTGACTTAGTCTAGTAACTATTACTAAGTGGAATCATATAGACATGTATTTAGTAGAGAGAAAATATGCTGAAGTCAAATGACTAATCAGACAACCATTCAGAAAAGGTAGCAGGAATTTAAAGCATATTATTCTTAAAAGAAGTGCAGAAACCGTGAATTGACTAGGAACATGCAAAGGTAAATTATCAGCACATAAATCGGGACCAAAATTGGAGCATGCTAACAGGTAAACAAGTGTCATGGATCAAACAGGAACATGCTCAAGTGTACTAACCATACTAACATATAAGACAGGGCAAGTAAAACAGGAAATAGGTCATGCTGGTTAAGAGAGCAATAAACAGGAACACAGAGCATAGAAGCATGTTAAAATTCATAATGAACTGACTACATAGCATATATAGGAGAGCATGATAACAAAAATTGAGGCATACCATTTAAGGGGATAGCAAACAAGAAGGTGAAGACGAATGAAATCCAAGGGTCTAGCCTTGGGTTTCAGCCGGCTAGACAGTGCAACAAATCAAGAACTGTAAGCGTGTAAGTGTGTATCAGTGTGTGCTTGTGAGTATAGGTGTTTGAGTCTGAGCGTGTGTGTTCGTGTTTTCAAAAATCAGAATGGTGAAGTTATATAGCATTCAGCAGAGTAGAAAAAATAAGGTAAAGGAAATTAAGAGTTCACACATAAGGTACGCAAATCATTCAACCAGTTAATTAAGGCTAAACTCAATCAATTAACAGGATAGGATCCGGAAAGACCCCTTAAATTAGGGAAAATCTCATACGAAATCAATCAGTGGACAGAATTGAGGTTTAATAAGGCAACAAATAAGTTAAAGACCATTTATAGGTTGGTCAGAACAAATCAAACCCTGAAATCAGGCCAGTAGCATAAATAAGGAAGGCGGTACCAATTATAAGTCACAGATAAGGAAAGAATAAATAAAAATCTCAGAAAGATACCAAATTTAAAAGAAAAATATAATTTCAAACCCTAATTAAGCAAGTGAACCAATTAATCTGTTTATTTAACAGAGCCAAGATAAACGGGCAAAATCAGTGAGGTAAATAATTGAATAACGGAAAACCTTAAGCATGTAGAAGCACAGAGATGAAACATTAAGCAAATAAACTAGTCGAACAGTAAAGAAGAAAGCCCGAAGTTGAACCTTTAGGAATTTTAAAGCATTTGTAGAAACTTGAAAAGATGAAACCCTAGTTTTTAGGGAAAAACAAAAATCGGCCAACAATAATAAGAAAAGCAGCAGAATGCTAAAAGAAAAGTAACAAACAAACTCAAACCGTTTCAGATCTAAGGAGATTTGAACTATTTAACCTGGAATAGTTAGGTCATGTGAAAAGTAAACAGAGGTGAGAAAAATCTGGTTTGAACCAGAGATTTGAAGCCATGAACAAGAAGATACCAGCACTCACAAACATAGAAATGAACATAGGCAGGTTCAACGAGAAAAAATGAAGAGTTGAAGCCAGGTCTGGGTTGAATCTCTTCGGTACCCCATCAAATAACAAGGAAATCGAATAGCCAGTAGAAATAGGAGGCCGGATGTGGCATCAAATCAAAGGGAACCCTCATGGATTGAAGGGTTTCCGGCGACGATGGGCTAGGGTTAGTGGAGGGTTTGAGAGAGAAGGGAGGAGGAGGGATTCAAGGGCGGCGAATTTTGTAAATGAGGTAGGGTTTGGGGGTTTGGGTTAAGTTAAAAAAGGAAACTTAATCCTGGACCGTTGATCTTCTGAGATCAACGGCCAGCAGTAAACCGTTGGTTGGGTCGGGTTAGGAAATTGGGTCGTGGGTATGGTTTTAATTGGGCTGGGGTAGATTGAGCTAGAATTTTAGGTAATTGGGCTGGTGTAATTGGGTTAGATCCGAAAAAATGATTAAGGAAAAGCGGCTATTATTTAAATACCCAATTAACTTAATAAAATAATTTTATAAAATAATTTATAAATGATAAAATATCATTTGTGCATGAAAATAATTTAAAATAATTACTTAATATTATAAAAATACAAGGGGTTATTTTCTTGTGAAATAAGGTAATTATACACACATGGGCCATTATTGCAAAGTTATTGCAATTATAACCCTAACATGTGAATGTGGCTATTCATGAAATAATTATAGCTTAGTATAATTATAAAATAATAAAATTAAGCAATAAAATTATCATAAAACCGTTTGTGATGCAAATAGTAATTATTTGGATAATAAAATGCTAGAATAAATTAATTAAAATCATTTTAAAATTACAGAAAAATTATGAAAAAATATTGGTTGATGCTCATGCACTATTTTGAATGTATATATGCATTTTGAAATATATGAGGTAAAAATTGGGTACCAACAGCTGCCCCTCTTTACCCGAAAAGGATGAAAGAGTTGTCGGGTAAAGAGATGATGACCGATTTTGACCGAACGGGGTATTTTGAAAAATGGAGGCCGCACCCTGAGCTTTGAGCTGCCTACATATATCTGGTTTCACAGGAATCAGGCCATGTGTAGTTCTGGATCCACCGGTGAATGAAACCGGTGGAATTGTTATAGGAATGGTAGTATGTTTCGGAAAAGATTTTTTTGTAAAGGGTGGTATCAGATGGGTTTGCGCGGAGTTATGAAGGCGAATCTGAGTTGTAACGGACGCATCATAAGGCAGGTATCTGAACGGTCACAGAGTAAAGGCAGGTGATTGATGGGAGTCGGTTAAATGGCAGAGTGTAAGTGGTACGAGCAGAAACCGGAGCGAGGGTTGCTCCTGTTTGAAGAACGGTTACCTCCTGGACTTAACTTGAAACACAATGCATGCAAGTATATAGATTATTGCGAGAATTTAAACATGATGCAAATTCCCTTTGAACCATGAAGGTTGTCTTTGGACAGTGAAGACGACGTGCTTAGACCAGACGTCCCGGGCCATGAATCATGAGATAAGAGATTCACAAGCCATGAAATGATGTTCTCGGGCCATGAAAATGGTGCCTCTGAACCATGACACCTTTGAATAATGATGTGCAGTATTGAGAGATCCTCAGACCATGAAATGCTGTCTTTAGGCTATGAGGATGATGCCTTCGGACAAATTGGCTTTACATCAGCCCATGAAATGCAGAGACATGATACCAAAGGTAGTAACAAGGCAAAGCTTAGTCTTGTGCAGAATTCGGGGGCGGAGCTTAGCCCCGAGAGAAAAAGATAATGCAAAGTTTAGAATAGAGCAACACTTATGCAGAGGGAGACAAAGATCAGTCTCACGAGAAGGCAGTGCTTAGCCTTATACAAATAAGGAGCAGGGCTTAGCCTCATGCAAGATTTGAGACAGGGCTTAGTCTCATGCAAAGAGAAGGCAGTTCTTAGCCTTATGCAAATAGGGAGGCAAGGCTTAGCCTCATGCAAGATTTGAGACAGGGCTTAGTCTCATGCAAAGAGAAGGCAATGCTTAGCCTTATGCAAATACGGAGGCAGGGCTTAGCCTCATGCAAGATTTGAGACAGGGCTTAGTCTCATGCAAAGAGAAGGTAATGCTTAGCCTTATGCAAATA
>NW_017672265.1:92733-123168 GCF_001879085.1 Nicotiana attenuata | reverse complement strand
GTTGGTTTGGCGTATTTTGAGGAGGTGCTGGGTTTTGAACATTTTGTTGGTTAACGTCTGGGACGTTCAGAGTGAGGGAGAGGTTTGCCAAGTTGCGGACCTGCTCAAGTTCTCCTTGTAACTCCAGTATTTTCTGCTCCAATCGCAGGACCAAATCATTCTGGGCCGGAGTACTCCGACCGTCTGAAGTTTCAATACTCTCAGCATTTTCTTTTCGTATACCACTCAAGTCATCCATCTTAGCTTTTCCTTTGCTTTTCGGATTACTCGGAGGAAGAGGAGGTGGAGGGTCTCTAGATCTGGTGTGATATGCTGATGATGCCAGTATGCGAGAACCAACCTTAGGGGATGGGAAAAATAAAAATAAAAACAAAAGGTAAACAAGTCAGTAAGGATTCTGAAATGTTTGCAGTATTTAAACACATATTGCAGGAAATAGATTTGGAGAATTTCAGTGCCAATAATTGCCTCATTCATTAATGTAAAAATAGATGAATCTAAAACGATACTAAATAAGATAAGTCACTAATGGCACTTGGCCTTATTACATTTGAAAAGGCAAATAAATCTAATCTACTTGGTCCCAGAAGGACATTCTCCCAGGCTAGATGTTTTTGGCTTCGTCGATCAAATTCCCCAGTTCGCGCAGGTTCAGCAATAGGTATGCCCTTGCTAAATGTCCTCCTTCACTTCCTTCAGTGTTCTGGCAATCGGTGACTCTCTTCCTCATTTCTCCCTCCAATTCCATCAGACTGTACTCCAGATATTCCAACCTTTCGCTTGATTTAACAGCCATCTCCCTCCATTCATTAATTAGTTCCATATCGGTCTTGTGTCGCTCCATGTGCTCGGCCTCAGACTCGTGAACTCTTTTGCGCAGTTCGTTGTACTTCACTTGTGCCTCGGCAACTTCATCTATAACTCTATTTCCCGGACCAACCCTTGGCTTGAATATTCCTGCTATGTTATCCTCTAACCATGATGGGTAAAAGTACACATGACCAGCATGATATCGATCTGGCTCGATGGTATCCTTTTCCACAATAATTTTCAAATGCCACATGTGCTGAGCTTTACATTTGTATGGGACGTCATCATCCTGAAAATCTGCCCTGTAGTGACTCATTTTAGCAACTCGCGGTATGACCTGCTTCCTGCCTGCCAGTCTCATAACTCTGATGGGAGCATAAGGGTATATGCCCCTCAACTCGATCAGTACCAAGTGTGGAACATCCCTAGATCTGATGATGAACTCGTCGGAAGGGAACCATCCGAACATCCATTAAACCTGATCCTCGGTCAAATTGCTGAAAAACTGCGCCCATCCTATAGAATTTTTGGGTTGAGCAAACCTGTCTGGGATATAAGTCATTCTCTTAGGATGATGGAAAGCTATGTGGTCACTCCATGGCCTTCGCGGAAGCTCTTGATGGTATTGACCTTTTTGGAGATGCTCTAACAACCAAACTTGTAACAGCAGATTACAACCTTCGAAGTATTTGTACCCCTTCTGACAGCGCTCTAAGGCCTGGTATATGTCTGCTATGATCATAGGGACAATGGTATATGTTTGCCCCTCGATCCCATCCATCAAGGTTTTGGCTACCATGGCCAGTCTGGTGTGGATTTTGTCCTCTTGGATGGGGAACACTAACATACCCAAGAAACAGACGATGAAGAAAAAAAACCCTGCGGTGGATCCAACCCAAGGAAGTGATGGAGAATTCGTCATCAAAAATACAATAAGATCTCCTATAGCCGTATCATTCATAGAGGAAGTCGAAGGGTATGTAGGAATTTTTCAGGCACTCCAAGTCATCACTCTTCTTTAATCCCATCATTTTCAGAAACCCCCTAGTAGAGCGATTTTCCGGCACCAACGAACCAGGACTATCCCAAGGTAGCCCAGTGAATCCCCCTATTTCTTCCAAGAGAGGAGTCATTTCTATGTTTCCAAAGCGAAACACGGCTCTTTCTTTGTCCCAGAACATTGTGGCAGCTTCGATTAACATGTTGTTCGGCTGGAGGTCCAATAAAGAAGGAAAATTTTCCAAGACCCTTTTCACATGATTTTTATCACTTGACGGAAGATCCTCCCACCAATCTAGCAACAATGGTTGTATGTTACGGACCATGCCGAACCTGGGGACTTCGTGCCTCATTTTCTGCAAAACAAATATAGTCAGGCCCTTTCCCCCTCCAGATTCGACTATTTATAAAATAATGATTAGCATATTGGCACTTATTTTCTCCAAAATTAATGCACACAATCGTGGTTGCGTCCGTTGGGACTATGGAAAACCCGATGGACTTTTGGACGAGGCTTGTCTTAAAGGGTTATTATGTGGATAACATATTAACCCGGCTAGGTTTGACCATGATGCATGTACGATTAATCAGAGTAAGGTTTCTAGAGAGGTCTAGACTGGTACCCTCAAGTGGACAAATTGAGGGGGAAAGGCACGGAACCATCGACTGCACCGCTGATCGACTAGTTTTACCGCAAATACGCATTTCCCAATTTAAAGTGCTATATATAAGAAGGGCGCAAACACTCCTCAAGTGTTGCTATAGGATTGATTACGCATGAGTGGAATATGATGTTGAGCATGATTTATGCAACAATAAATAGCATGTTGTCACGTATTTGCACGTTAAAAATGATAAATGCGGTATTTAATAATTGAAAGACGTTTAAGAAAGATAACAAGGAGACAAGTCAGTTTCGGTAATAAAGGAAATCGTAAATGTTTGAAAAATAGGCAATTAAATCCAAATAAGGGGGAAGGGGAAAGGGTGCGCACGTATTAACAGAATAAAGCATGCTTGAGACTAATTCACAAAAAGCAAGTTTGTTATGGTAAGAGCCTAAAAATATCCCCAGCAGAGTAGTCATGCTGTCGCGCCCCCTTTTTCCTCGCGGAGTCCGGGTTTCGACATTTTGGGACAACTCTTTTCCTTTTAGGAATTGGGTATGAGATTTGAAGAGTCGCCACCTAACGGATTAAGGTGCGTTAGGGCACCTAGAGCGAATAACTCATGAACTAGTTTACATTACCAGAGATTGGGTAAGGGCTCGAAATTACCTTGAGGGGAAGGTGTTAGGCACCCCTCGAGGTCCACAACGGTAGGTCCCAGCCAAACTCAATTTAAGCGAATTAGTCTTATAAGGAAATAAACTAATTTAAACAAATAGATATTACTTTTTAAACAAGGAGTAAAGGGGGTCCTAGATTGTTTAGCCTATAGGATCACTTCTGTGCAATACTTGGTAATCGTCCCCAAGTTGGGGTGCTACACATAGCATTAGCGCACAGGTCATCATTTCCTTTACTACCCAATTACCCTCCCCTTTCAATTATTACCTAAGCGTTCTATCCGGTACGTACCTTATGCGTGCACTACCCGTCCCTTACCTATGGCTCTGGAGGTACTTAGGACCTCTATTTAAGGCGGTTCTAGACTCACCTATGTTGTTTAAAAGGAAAAAACTAAGCGACAAACAAAAGTCAAGTAGGACTGTCACATAAGGAGCAATTAAGTGGGCTCATATTAACCTTCACAAGTAGACAAACAAATGCACATTGTTCAAACAAACAACTTTAAATGATTTTAGGATCTTATAGGCAGGATGTCTAAATGAGCACAAAAACAGAATATACAGCAGTCTTAAAGCGAGCAGACGAGTACCTATCAGTTTGCCTACTGATTTGGTTAACATTCTGAATCTGGGCATATTTCAAGCAAGCAATCACAGTTTTAGACCCAAAATTTTAATTAACCTACAGGCTTGCCTATGTGATAATCGGGCAAAACCCTATAGACATGGTATCTAAGCTGTAAACCAATTGCTGATTTTGACAGGCAGATTTTTATCTTTAAATCCTACAGGCATGCTTTAAAGTGCTGAAACTGATTATAAGCATTATTTCTTATAGACATGGTACCTATACACAGAAATTGATTTTTTACACTTACTTCCTATAGGCATGATCTCTAAGTGTCAAGACCTGATTTTATATGTATTTCCTATAGGCATGATATCTAAGTGTTGAAACTGTTTTTACGCTTATTTCCTATAGGCATGGTATATAGGTGACTTTAGTTCCTATAGGCAGGATCTTTATTACTCATGTGTAGGTAGAATTCTATAAACATATTGCTAGGAAAATTGTTGTTCAGACAGACAAGATCCTATAGACATGGTTACTAATGCAAATTGAATTAAAAAATGCATGCAGATCCTATAAACAAGATTTTTAATATGCAGAATTAAACGTAAAATCCTATAGCAGGATTTGTGACATGCAGATGTGCAGCACAAAGTCAAACGATCATAAAATCATATAGGCAGGATCTCTAAACATAATACAGTATCCACATAATGCAATCAGCATAGTCAAGATCTCTAGGCAGGATCTCTACCCAATTTTAACAGAGATGTAAGAATAGACCCCCCCCCCCTCCAGCTTTACTAATAACCCTAATATCAGTTTTTACAAAGATTATTACAGCCCGAAATAAATAAATTACATAATAGTACCCATTACACTATAGGGAGCCTTCGCACTCCCAATATCAACCTGGGAACCAGGCCTTCGAACATAGCAACTCTGAGCATAGTGGTAGCCCATCCATAGCACATAAAACTGGCTCCTGGTGTGTCAAAGTTCCGAAGGGCCTCAAGGACCCCGGGCAATGCTCACACCAGAACCTTTTCAAAGAAAACAATTGCAAAAAGTTTGGAAGGCCAGCCCCAATGTGTCAGAGTTCAGAGGAGTCTCATGGACCCTAAGCAGTGCTCACACTGGGGGTGGCAAGACCCTAGGTAACTAAGAGTGAGAGTTGAAAAATATCATACAGGGGTAGGGGATAGTTTTATGAAAAACGGTTTATTTTCAGAAGTGGATAGAAGCAAGTTGTTAATAGAACAGAATCATATTTCAGCACATTGATTACCAGTAGTTAAACAAAAATAGGAACACTGGAATCATAGACAGAACAGAGTCACAAACAAGGTTTCACATTGCTAGAGTTGACTTAGTCTATTAACTATTACTAAGTGGAATCCAATAGACATGTGTTTAGTAGAGAGAAAACATGCTGAAATCAAATGACTAAACAGACAACCATTCAGAAAAGGTAGCAGGAATGTAAAGCATATTATTCTTGAAAGAAGTGCAGAAACCATGAATTAACTAGGAACATGCTAAGGTAAATTATCAACACATAAATCGCGATCAGAATTAGAGCATGCTAACAGGTAAACAAGTGTCATGGATCAAACAAGAACATGATCAAGTGTACTAACCATACTAACATATAAGACAGGGCAAGTTAAACAGGAAATAGGTCATGCTGGTTAAGAGAGCAATAAACAGGAACACAGAGCAAACAGAAGCATGTTGAAATTCATAATGAACTGACTACATAGCATATATAGGAGAGCATGATAGCAGAAATTGAGGCATACAAGTTAAGGGGATAGCAAACAGGAAGGTGAAGACGAATGAAATCCAAGGGTCTATCCTTGGCTTTCAGCCGGCTAGACAGTGCAACAAATCAAGAACTGTAAGTGTGTATCAGTGTGTGCTTGTAAGAATTGGTGTTTGAGTTTGAGCGTGTGTGTTTGTGTTTTCAAAAATCAGAATGGTGAGGTTATATAGCATTCAGCAGAGTAGAACAAATAAGGTAAAGGAAATTAAGAGTTCACAAATAAGGTACGCAAATCATTCAACCAGTTAATTAAGGCTAAACTCAATCAATTAACACGATAGGTTCCGGAAAGACCCCTTAAATTAGGGAAAATCTCATACGAAATCAATCGGCGGACAAAATCGAGGTTTAATAAGGTAAGAAATAAGTCAGAGACCATTTATAGGTTGGTCAGAACAAATCAAACCCAGAAATCAGGCCAGTAGCATAATTAAGGAAGGCGGTACCAATTATAAGTCACATATAAGGAAAGAATAAATAAAAATCTCAGAAAGATACCAATTTTAAAAGAAAAATATAATTTCAAACCCTAATTAAGCAAGTAAACCAATTAATCTGTTTATTTAACAGAGCCAAGATAAACGGGCAAAATCAGTGAGGTAAATAATTGAATAACAAAAAGCCTTAAGCATGTAGAAGCACAGAGATGAAATATTAAGCAAAGAAACTAGTCGAACAGTAAAGAAGAAAGGCCGAAGTTGAGCCTTTAGGCATTTTAAAGCATTTGTAGAAACTTGAAAAGATGAAACCCTAGTTTTTAGGGAAAAACAAAAATCGGCCAACAATAATAAGTAAAGTAGCAGAATACTAAAAGAAAAGTAAAAAACAAACTCAAACCGTTTCAGATCTAAGGAGATCTGAACGATTTAACCAGGAATAGTTAGGTCATGTAAAAAATAAACAGATGTGAGAAAAATCTGGTTTGAACCAGAGATTTGAAGCCATGAACACGAAGATACCAGCACTCACAAACATAGAGATGAACATAGGCAGGTTCATCGAGAAAAAATGAAGAGTTGAAGCCAGGTCTGGGTTGAATCTCTTCGAGACCCCATCAAATAACAAGGAAATCAAATAGCCAGTAGAAATAGGAGGCCAGATGTGGCCTCAAATCAAAGGGAACCCTCATGGATTGAAGGGTTTTCGACGATGGCAGGCTAGGGTTAGGGGAGGGTTTGAGAGAGAAGAGAGGAGGAGGGATTCAAGGGCGGCGAATTTTGTAAATGAGGTAGGGTTGGGGGTTTGGGTTAAGTTAAAAAAGGAAACTTAATCCTGGACCATTGATCTTCTGAGATCAACGGCCAGGATTAAATCTTTGGCTGGGTCGGGTTAGGAAATTGGGTCGTGGGTATGGTTTTTATTGGGCTGGGGTAGATTGGGCTAGGATTTAGGTAATTGGGCTGGTGTAATTGAGTTAGATCCAAAAAGTGATTAAGGAAAAGGGGCTATTATTTAAATACCCAATTAACTTAATAAAATAATTTTATTAAATAATTTATAAATGATAAAAATATAATTTGTGCATGAAAATGATTTAAAATAATTACTTAATATTTTAAAAATACAAGGGGTTATTTTCTTGTGAAATAAGGTAATTATACACACATGGGCCATTATTGCAAAGTTATTGCAATTATAACCCTAACATGTGAATGTGGCTATTCTTGAAATAATTAAAGCTTAGTTTAAATATAAAATAATAAAATTAAGCAATAAAATTGTCATAAAACCGTTTGTGATGCAATCAGTAATTATTTGGATAATAAAATGCTAGAATAAATTAATTAAAATCCTTTTAAAATTACAAAAAAAATTATGGAAAAATATTGGTTGATGCCCATGCACTATTTTGAAAGTATATATGCATTTTAAAATATATGAGGGAAAAATTGGGTATCAACACCCAAGACTACTCTCTGAATCTCCTCTCTACAGCCGCATTAGAATTGTGCGGTCCGCACTGCTGCCCCTTTTTGTCCTGTTTTGCTTCTTGTTCACTTTTGACTCCTTTATGAGTTGATTTTGACTTCTTTGGCTAGTTTCCCAATATTCCTGCAAGTAAGCACATTTCGTTACTTTTTGGGAATATCTTTAAGCATTCTTGAGCTAAAACGCAAGTAAAAGAGAGCAAATAAGCGGTCAAAATCCCTACTTATCAAAGACATACGTGAAATATCAAATAACCTGTCAATTGCATATAGAGAAGATATGTATGAATAAATAAGTCAAATTATATGGTATCAACGTATAGAGAAGATATGTACTGTGAATCATTTATCAAGCGGAACAACATATAGAAATATATGCATAAAAGTCATGTATACACTCCGGAGCTAGGATATAAAGAAGATATGCGATAAAAGTCATGTATACATCCAAGGAGTTTGCATATAGAGAAGATACGCAAAGTCCAACCACTGATCAGTTTTCCCATAATCCGCATGTACGTTATCAAAATAGAGGCCTGAGAGGACGACCCTAGGGGGATGGATCCTTATTCACATGTTTCGCGGACAACTCACGTGCCAAAGTCATAATAACCGCACGAATAACTCATGTACCAAAATCAAATTAACCGCACGGACAACTCACGTGTCATAATAACTCAACCTGCACGGACCACTCACATGCTGTTAATCCGGTCCACACACAGAAATCATATACAAGAAGACATACATACGAACAATGAATATTAAATAATGTACTCATGGATTGATTAATAGGATGCTAAGGTGTATGCATGTGCAAAGTGTACAACTACAACTCAGGTTAGACGAGTACGTCATATAATAACGGGTATCATATTCAAATGGTAAATCAAGACCTACACATGATATCTAACAAAATTCGAGAAGTTCACGTAGTCACACAAACATATAAAGCACGATAGCAGGAACCATAGTATCCAAAATAAGGCATGATACAGCCTAAAGACTACTCTGGTCATGAGTCTACATAGCACCCGCAGATAAACTCGTCACCTCGCATATACGTCACTTCTCACTTATTCCAACTAGACAAATAAGGTCATATCCTAAGGGTTATTCCCTTACAACAAGATTGGGAAAGATACTTACCTCAACAAGCCCAAATCAATATCACCTCCAGCCCACCGAAAATTTTCCAAATATAACTCAATAACATCAAACAAAGTTATATAAATCAATTGCAAATAGTAAAGCTTCAATCATCAATTTTCAAAAAGTCAATAAAAGTCAACATCGGTCTCACATGGTCAAAATTCGAGTCTAGGGCAGATCTCATTTACCCATAATAGCACGAGTCCAAATATGTATTTGATTTTCAAATTCAAGTCCAAATCATAGCTCAAAACCTCAATTTTTTTTCTCTTAAGTTGTAATCAAAAACCACAAATTTTATCTCAGAATTTTATATTTTAGGTGTTAATAATTCATGTAGATTCTGGACATAATACTATAAATGAGTATAAATCACTTATCCCAAGGTTTTGGATAAAAATCTCCAAGCAAAATCCTCCATATCTAAGTCTAGGGTTCAAAATATGAGAGAACAAGCTAAAATCCTAAAATTTCAACTGTTAACCCACCTGCAGATGTCGCATTTGCGAGCCCTAGATCGCAAATTAGACCCTGGCAAATGTGGCCCTCAGATTGCAAATGTGAAGCCCTACCTGAACTTGCCTTGTCTCTATTGCGACAAAATCCTTCGCAATTGCGAAGACTCGCCTGATTGCCCACGTCGCAATTGCGACACAATTCCTTGCAAATGCGAGATTCCCTCCAATAGCCCTCAATCGCAAATGCGACAAAAATCCTTGCAAATGTAATGTCCCCTCAGCCATTACTAGGTCGCAAATGCGAGGGCTGCCTCGTAATTGTGATGGCCGCATTTTCGACCCACTCATCACAAATGCGACGCACCAGAACCAGTAATAACTCAACAATTACACAATATGCTCTAGGTAGTTCGAAATTCACCCCAACCCTCCGGGACCCCGTCCAAATATTTCAACAAGTCCATATACTTTATACAAACTTATCCAAAGGCGCGAAACACCACAAATGACATCAAACCCAAGAATTGAAGATCAAACTATTCTCTTAACTTACAAATGTTCCAACTTCGTTGAACGAGTCTGAATCAAACTTAGACATTCCGGATCAGAACCAAACTTAGCACACAAGTTTCAATAAACTAAATAAACTTATTCAAGGTCTCAAAAACTATAATAGGAGCCCGATATCACCAAAGTCAATTTCCGGTCAAACGTATAAACTATCCAAATCTTCTAATTGCCAACCTTCGATAAATAAGGCCAAAACCTTCAAAGAATCTCCAAAATATAAATTCGAACATACACCCAAGTCTAAAATTACCATAGAAACCTATTGAAACCGACAAATCTCGATTTCGAGGTCATTTACTCAAAAGTCAAATATTGGTCAACTCTTCCAACTTAAAGCTTCCAAGTTGAGAATCACTCTACCAAATCAATCCCGAACCTCTCGAAAATCAGAACCAACCATAAACACAAGTCATAGAGAATCATATGAAGCTACTCAAAATCTCAAAATGTTGAATGGAATGCTAGAGCTCAAAATTACCGATTGGGTCGTTACATTCTCCCCCACTAAAACATATGTTCGTCATCTAACATGCAAAACATTATTTCAAAGCTTCCAATTTATTGTATAACTCATCATACACATACCCATGGGTGATCTCTCTTCACCTCACATGAGCACATTAACACAATTCTAACTGAAGATTCTTTCTTCAATCTTAGCATACAATAATTAGAACCAAATTTCAACTTCCGAAACTCCCTCTAAGATTTGATTCTTGTGTATATACACTGTAACATTCCCCACAAGCTGCACCAAGCCAAAAATATACTCTTAAGATATACCGCATGATGTATCGCATAACTCATATACAACAATATCTTCTAGCCATATTAGGTGCTCATTATCAAAACTCGAAACCAATAACATACCTCCTATCAAATAAAATCTTATTCCAAACTTTTGCAACACTTCTAATGATGAAAGAATCATGTAGGAACTCATAACCACCCATCAAATTAATAAGTCCTGGGGTTATCTCGCCCGACAAGAACCATTGCCAAATTCTGAGCTGGCTAATGATATTTTCTTCCAAACATACCTAATTCAAATCCGATTGCACTAATTCTAGGTCCAATAACCTTGTCTCACCCAATACAACTACTCGACGACATGCTATACCAAATTCCACCTCGAACCATATGTGATGCAGTTCGTGCACCAAATAAGCAACAGCTCGAATGTGGCCAATAATGAAAAGAGAACCAAATAAGAGAATTGTTCAACAAGTTTAACAAATACAACCACAAAAACACAATTCTACGAACCCATCACACAAGGGAGAAACAAAACACACAAAGTAAGCACGAGGAATCATATCCAATCATAACTCCGCTTCAGTACGCAACCCAAACCAAACATATCAATCCATATGGAAATACTCATATGCCAAAATTCTCAAACTTATCAAATATATATGTACCAAACACAAGCACGTACAATGCATAAACATAACCATTGAGAGACGAATAGCATAGTACGCTACAAAAACGGTATGCACGACTAAGGTACAATAAGCAAATCAATATCCCAAGAGCTATCTCATTCATATATAGCCACAAGGCCTAAATAGAATCACAACATGCATGTGAATAATCAAGTAAGCTCACAACAGATCATACCATAAGAGAGTAACACATGAAATAAATTCGAGCATGATTAAAATCCATTCTATCCGATGATACACCCATAGCAAAAGTTGTACTGAGTAAGCAAATCCAATCTAGTGTAGGATGCACATTTATATTAGGTCTACCAATAGGTCCCCAAACCGATTCAAACCATTCCGAAATAAGTAAATGACCTTCCTAAAAGTTCATAGTGACCCTATCCATGAAACATACAATTAGCGGTCCATCTCTTAATACGCTTTCACAATCCGCAACCACAGGGACAATCTGCCCCTAAGAAAAATCCAATCTCTAAACCTCAAGAGTATAAGAGTTTCCATACTTGATCTCTAACTCTCCCACTTAAATGACTGCCATATTACGCATACACAATTATATCATAAAAATAATTCCAAAAATCTTCCACGGCGAGTTGCAAACATGAACATCAATGGTTACCACCATGCAATTTCAATAGTACTAGTCAAGAATCTGCAACTCAATACACATGGCGTCTTCTACAATGCACATGCTTCTGGCGATTCAAGATAGTGCTAGCATACTCTTGAACATTTGAAATCTCTCAAGTTGTCTAGAAGTCATGACCTTCCTTTCGAAATTGGACCGTGACCTTGTCCATTCAATCCCAATCCAACACGGCTCACTGTATTTATCATGTTACAATACAAAAATACGAGAATCCCATTATCAACTCTGAATCACAAGTAGGATGGTCCTCCTCATAAATACCCCATTAGCCTGAAACCTTCCGCTTAACTCAATTCAGGAGAAAATCACAACACGCAATAACTTCCCATACCTATAGAAGACATCAATCGCAATTCGTGGTCAAAACCATTCAATCCACATAAAGCATATGCAAGAATACATGCATATGAACAACAGATATTAAATCATATACTCATGGACAAATAAAAAAGATTATTAAGGTGTATGCATGTGTAAAGTGTACAAGTGCAACTCATGTTAGGCGAGAACACCATACAATAACGGGTATAATGTTCAAACTGTAAATCAAGACCTGCACATGATCTCTAACACGATTCGGGGAGTTCATGTAGTCATACAAATATATAAAGCACAATATCCAAAACAAGGCATGATACAACCTAAAGACTACTCCGATCATAAGTTATGCATAGGACCCGCACATACACTCGTCACCTCACATACACGTCACTTCTCATACATTTCAACTAGACAAATAAGGTCATATCCTAAGGGTTATTCCCTCACAATAAGATAAGTAAGATACTTACCGCAACAAACCCAAATCAACCTTCCAAAATCGCCTTTTCTTATGAATCCACCTCCAACCTTCCCAAATCTAGCCAAATACAACTCAATAACATCAAAAAAACCTATAGGAATCAATTCGAAACAGTAAAGCTTCAGTCTTTAATTAACTTAAAAAAAGTCAACAAAAGTTAACTACAGGCCCACATGGTCAAAACCCGAGTCTCGGGGTAGATCCCGTTTATTCATAACCGCACGAGTCCAAATATGTGTTTGATTTTCAAATCTAAGTCCAAGTCATAGCTCAAAATCTCAATTTTTATTCTCTTAAGTTGTAGAAAACCCTCAAATTATATCCCAAAATTTCATGTTTTAGGTGTTAATAATCCATGTAGAGTCTAGAAATAATACCATAAATGAGTAGACATCACTTACCCCAAGGTCCTGTATGAAAATATCCAATCAAAATCGCCTCTCTTCACATATAAGGTTTAGAATATGAGAGAATGAGATAAAATCTCGAAATTTCAACTATTAACCCAACTGCAGGTGTCGCATTTGCGACATAGGACTTGCAATGCGACCCTTGCATTCGCAAATGCAAGATTCCCTTCAACAACCCTCAATCGCAAATGCGACAAAAGTCCTCGCAAATGCGATGTCCTCCCATCCATTACCAGGTCACATGCAACAACTACTTCGCAATTGCAATGGTCGCATTTGTGACACATCCATCGCAAATGTGACGCACCAGAACTAGCAACAACTAAGCAATGTACAACATGCTCCAAGTGGTCTGAAACTCACCCGAGCTCTCAGGGACCTCATCGATTCATTCCGAAAAAGTCCTTGTACTTTATACAAATTTATCCAAAGGCTTTGAAGCACCACAAATGACATCAAAACTAAGAATTGAAGATCAAATCATTCTCCTAACTTTCAAATATTCTAGCTTCGCCGAACACGTCCGAATCACACTTAGACATTTCGGATCACAACCAAACTTTGCACACAAGTTTCAATCAACTAAATGAACATCTAAGGTCTCAAAATCACAATAAGAGTCTGATAACACCGAAGTCAACTCTCAGAACCTATGAACTCTCCAATTCCTCAAATTGCCAACCTTCGACAAATAGAGCCAAAACCTTCTAGGAACCTCCAAATCAAAATATGAATATACACCCAAATCCAAAATCGCCATAGGAACCTACTTAAACCATCAAATTCTGATTCCGAGGTCATTTACGAAAAAGTCAAATATTAGTTAACTCTTCCAACTTAAAGCTTCCAAGTTGAGAATCACTCTGCCAAATCAATCCATAACCTCTCGAACATCAAAATCAACCATACACGCAAGTCAAAGTGCATCATATGAAGCTACTCAAAGTCTCAAACCGTCTAACGAAATGCTAAAGCTCAAAATGACTGGTCAGATCGTTATACTTTTACTAAGTAGAAGTTAAGTTATACTCCTACTATTTTAATTTATGTAAATCTATTTGATTGGGCACTGAGTTTAAGAAAAAGAGAAGACATTTGAACTTGTAGTGAAAAATAAGGCACATATATTTTGTGCGCCTATAAATCCTTGCATAAAGATAAATTATTTTTAAATATAAAAATGGTCATTCTTTTTAGCGCGGACGAAAAAGAAAACAGGTTCAGATAAATTGAAACTGAAGGAGTATAAATTTTCTATTTTTTTTCTTTTTTTCAATAAATTATACTTAAACTAATACTGTAATAATATTTACCTTCGGCGTATCATGCCACTTATTTTATCTTATTTATGTAATAAATTATAGTCATTCGCATTTTATTTGTGATTGCCATAATAATAAGAAGGATTTAAGTTATATAAACCAATAGTAATAAAAAGAATTTTGGACTATGAGTAAATTTTAACCTGTAATAACAAGTTAGTTAGAAATATTATTTTTATCAGCTACCAATTACATATTTATCAAGAATTTTACTCCATCCTGTCACGACCCTAAACTCAAACATGTCGTGATGGCGCCTATCAATAGTACTAGGCCAGCCGACATCCACAATACTACAATAATTTATTAAAAGCTATGCCAAAAGACATCATGTTTAGCAGAATTTCATAAAAGAAAACAGGAGTTGAACTCAAAATAGAAGTGCGGAAAGTAAAGCCCCAAACATCGGGGTGTCAGTGAGTCATGAGCCACAACTACAAACTATTCTGATAACAACAAGACTAATATAGTCTGGGGAAAAAATCCAAAGTACAACTACGGGGTAGATAGAGAAGAAGAAAGCAGGGCTGCGGTCGCCAGGCAGCTACCTTACTGTCTCCAGTGATCAGCAACAGAAGAATAATCAGCAGCCACTACCGTGGCCAGAGATACCTGGATCTGCATGCAATGTGCAGGGGGTAACGTGATTACACCAACTCAGTAAGTAACAAGTCCAAACTATGGACTGATAGGTAGTGACGAACTTAACCTCAACAGGTAAACAAAAGTAAACTGTACAGAAAAGTAGGCATGCTTTCAATTCAAGTATTCAGCCCAAGCAGTAAAGTAAATACAGATCTGGACAATGTGAGATATATAGTTCAGTTAACCTCTACGTGCCAATGCACAGGAAGTATGAAATGCACCATGTACTTCACTCTCAAGTGCTCAACCACTCGGTATTGTATATGGTCATCCGGCCCAGGGAAGATCCATCCTGGAATATATACATATCACTGACAACAGTCACTCAGTACCGAGGAAGGCCATTCCAGCCCTGTGGAGAAAATCCATCTCTAGGTATCAATACTTTGGACAAAATTCATGTCCAAGGAAGATCCATCCCTCAATAATATCATTCGCGCCCACTGTGGGTGTGCAGACTCCGGAGGGCTCCTAAGGCCCAAGCGCTATCATAATTAATATAATTGTTGCGGCGTGCAGCCCGACCCTATAACTGTCACTCATAATCAAGCTCTCGGCCTCACTCAGTCATTAACCTCTCCTGTCTCACCACGAGCTCACAATGTCATGAAAACAACCTGGAACAATGATATGATGAATCAATAATTAACTGATACTGAGATATGATATAGAAATGCATGATCATAACTGAGTATGGAATATAAAGAAAAAACTAGTGAGATGACAGCAAGAAACGACCGCTAAAGATCCAAACAATACCGGCACAAAGCCTAAACATGATATCTAGCATGATTTATAGCTCAACTACGTTATCACATGATGAAAACATGGATATCAACAGGATAGAGTCACTAATCTCACAGTGCACGCCCGTCACTTGGCATGTGCGTCACCTCATTACTAATCACATAACACATAGTTCGGGATTTCGAACCCTCAGAATCAAGTTTTGGAAGCGTTACTTACCTCAAACCAAGCCAAAATCCTACTCCGCGACGCCTTTGCCTCTCAAATCGGCCTTCAAACGTCCCAAATCTAGTCATAAGCAATACAATACAATCAATATAGGCCAAGGAACCAATTCCACAAGAAAAACTACTTAATTATAGGCCAATCCCGAAATTCACTCAAACCTGGCCCCCAGGTCCACGTTTCGAAATCCGACAAATCACAAAACTAGAAAGACCCTTCACTCATGAGTCTACCCATACCAATTTCATCAAAATCCGACAACAAAATCCCCTTCAAAACCCCAAAATTCCATCTCAAGAACTCTTCCATTTTCCCCCAAAGTTTTCACCCCAATCCCCAATTTAGATGATAGAAATCAAGATACAATCATGGAATTTAACCAAAATCAAGTGAAAAACACTTACCCCAATCAACTCCCTGAAAATCCCTTCAAAACTCGCCCAAATCCGTGGTCTCTAGCTCAAAATATGAAAAATGGGTTCAAACCCTCGATTTTGAATATAACATTGCCTGCTCAGATTTTCCTCTTCGCGAACGTGGCCTCCCTCTTGCGTTCGCGTAGAACAACTTCACTGCCTCCTCACTTTACTCTTCGCGAACGCGACACACTCCTCACGAACGCGATGTCTTACAAGCTCCAACCTTCGCAAACGCGTAGAACAATGGACCTGGGGTCCCAAGCTGCCTCTTCTCTTCTTCGCGAACGCGATACCCTCTCGCGTTCGCGATGCACTCTCAGGCCAACCCTTCGCGTTCGCGTTCGCGTCCTCTTCTTCGCGAACGCGAAGAACAAAACTTCCTCATTTCACCTTAACCCTTCGCGAACGCAACTGCCCTCTCGCGAACGCGATGAAGAAAAACTCTGCAACAAAATACCAGAAAATCTGCCAACTTCTAAAGCCAAGAAATGATCTGTTAACCACCCGAAACTCACCCGAGGCTCTCGGTGCCTCAACCAAACATACCAACACATCCCATAACATCATACGAACTTAGTTGAACCTTCGAATCACTCGAAACAACATCAAAACACCAAATTACTCACGGATTCAAGCCTAAGAACTTCTAAACATTCAAATTCCACAAACGACGCCGAAACCTATCAAATCACGTCCGAATGACCTCAAATTTTACACACAAGTCAGAAATGACACCACGAACCTACTCCAACTTCCGTAATTCCATTCCGACCTCGATATTAAAATTTTCATTGCCGGCCAAAATCACCAAAATTCCAACTTTTGCCAATTCATGCTAATTCTACCACGGACCTCCAAATCACATTCCGGACGCGCTCCTAAGTCCAAAATCACCTAACGGAGCTAACAGAACCATCAAAATTCAAATCCGAGATCATTTACACATAAGTCAACATCCGGTCAACTTTCTCAACTTAAGCCTTCACAAAAGAGACTAAGTGTCTCAATTCACTCCAAGACCACTCCGGACCCGAACCAACTGACCGGTAAGACATAATAGAGCTGAAGAACACAAATGAAGCAGAAAAATAGGGGAACAGAGCTGTAACTCTCGAAACGACCGGCCGGGTCGTTACACATCCGTTCAAGTTTACTTGTCTACTATTGACTTGGCACACCACTTAAAAAATAATAAATAATATAATAATTTTACTATATCACCCCTAATTATTATTATTAAAAACTAATTGTGACTATTATAAATCCGAAATATTGAGAAATAATAAGGTAAAATAAATATAAGATGGTGAGTTATCCATTGATTTTCTAAACTGGATCGGTGAAAGTAGACATTTATTTTTAGTGTAATGAACAAACAAACTTAGATGGAGAATATATTTATAATAACTCTAAAAAAAAAAAAATAAGAGCAAAAAAGCACCTAGTTAACATCAGTTATGAAAAAAGACAAAATCATTTATTAGAAGAAAAGAAAAACAAAATAGAAGAACACAACATAAATAGTAGTGTTCCTGTATGTAAATCTCAAGTAAACAACAGTGACAGTTAGTAGTCTTCAGACATGGCCGTTGCCCCAAATTTCCACTACTTGTACTAACACTAGTCCCATTTTGCTCTGAAATCTGAAATAGTTAGAAAAATAGAGTGATGGAGGAAGTGGGTTTTGTAAGAGCAGATCGTATAGATCTGAAGAGCATAGATGAGCAGCTACAGAGGCATTTAAGCAGAGCATGGACAATGGAGAAACAGGAAATAGGGATGGAAAGTAGAGAGATCCCAATTAAACATGCTTGGGAAATTGACCCTTCTAAGCTTATCATCAAAACTGTCATTGCTCGTGGTACTTTTGGTACCGTTCATCGTGGCATCTATGATGGCCTTGATGTTGCTGGTAATTTCCTTCTTCTTCTTTTTTTTTTTTCTTTTAATTTTAGTATGGATCCTAAAACTTGCTTTGGATTGAGGTTTCTTGGGAAAAGAGCCAAAAATACTCCTCTATTACATAAAAATATACCATCCATTATTAGTTGTGTGTGTGCTGTTTATCTTTTACACGCCCCTTAAGAAATACTAAAATATTTATTTTATTTATGTGTTGTTTTCATCTGGAAGAACAATTATTACTAAGGGTGGAAAAAAAATAATTAATTTCGTCTTGGAATTCCGACAAATAATTTGATACAATTATTTTTAGTAACCACGACCGTTAATATGAGACGGAGGGAGTAGCAAATTATCTAGTATTTGTCATTTTATAGCCGGATCCCAACTTGCTTGGGATCGAGATGCAGTAGTAATTGTTGTGCTCCCTCCGTTACAATTTATGTAAACATGCTGTAATGCTAATATAACTGCTAGCTTTGTATATGTTGTCATGGGCCATGGCCCTTGATTTTGTTGTGGAATGTGGATAAGGTGTTACCAAATGAATAAGCTATCTGCAATGCTCAATCTTGGAAATGATTGCATCTTTAATTGTGTGCTTCCTTGTTTTACTTTTGTTCGGTTATTAAAGACTTGATTTTAGAGGCTGACTCTTGGAAATGATGCAATAGATTCTTCTTTTTTCTTTTGACAATGATGCGAGAAAATTGTTCCCAGATTGTTATGAATGAATGACATATTGATCTTGAATTTTTTTATTTTCATTAAGTTATTGATCATTAATTCATTATCAACTGCAACTTCGACTAGTGGCGAAAGAAGAAAAGTTGAACCAAATCGGAAATGAATATGAGCCTATTAAAGACAACTTTGAAAGTGGCTAATTGTCAAGTTATGCGTATGTATCCTTAATCCGTTTTCAAGTTATAATTCAAAGTGCAGAACTCAGGAGAAGCATCACAGTTTCATGCTTAGCTAATCAAAAGCTTTTATCTTAACCACAGTAAAGCTTCTTGATTGGGGAGAAGAAGGCCAGAGGTCTCAGGCTGAGGTTTCTTCGGTCAGAGCAGCTTTTACACAAGAAGTTTCTGTATGGCACAAGCTTGATCATCCTAATGTCACAAAAGTAAGATATTTTAATTTCACCATTACAATGTCAACTATTCATTTTGCCATTTTCTTGATGGTAATATCTATTACATTGAAAAATCAGCTTTTGTCATCCTGCATATGCCATGAAATAGTAAACATATGCAAGTTTTTGTAAAATGATGGCATGATATGCTGAAATTGCTTTACATTCTACCTATAACCAAAATAATATAGTAAAAGCTTTGGGTTCCAAATTTGTCAAAATTACTCTTCATTTTTCTTCGCTACATATCTAACTGAAGTATGAAGGAGATTGGTTGATGCTTAGCTTGGTCACAACATTATAGTGTTTGAAGTATAAATTTGTGTTCATAGCAAATCAAAGGCACGTGACCAAGTTTAAGGAATGAAATATTTCCGGTCACATTGACAAGCTGCTGACCCATGAATATTTAAGGTTTTCTCATTAGAATTTGCATAAGTTCCATTTCATCAACAGTTTTCACTTCTAGAGTCTTGTTTCCAAATTTTGAGGAAGAGCAGAAGTCTCTACTTAATTCAACTTGTTGAGCTTTAACGTACCCCCGGGTCCCCTGGAAAAACCTTCAGTTTGTCCAACTGCTCCGTCAGTGCCTTTTTTTTTTTCTGAATAGTTGTATCAGGCTCTACTCTCAGCTGTTTAGTTCCGATATAGATGTGTAGAAGTGGCATGCGATTCTAATTTGATGCCTTGAAAGTCTTTCTGTGGAGCATAAAGTGTTTGAGTTGAAAGAGTATTAAACATTTTAAATGGCCAAACATTTTCACAGTTTATAGGAGCTGCAATGGGCACACCAGATCTCAACATACAGACTGAGAATGGTGTCATCGGCATTCCACGTAACCTTTGTTGTGTGGTGGTTGAATACCTTCCCGGGGGTACTCTCAAGTCTTTTCTCATCAAGAGCCATAGGAGGAAGTTGGCCTTCAAAGTTGTGGTCCAACTGGCGCTGGATCTAGCACGCGGGTGAAATTTCATAATGCTTACTCCTCTTTTATTTATATTTGTTTACAGCATATGTTTGACACAAAACATGTTAAAAATGTATTCTCAGGTTAAACTATCTTCATTCTGAGAAGATAGTCCATAGGGATGTCAAAACAGAGAACATGCTTCTTGACAGGAATCGTACGCTTAAGATTGCTGATTTTGGTGTTGCTCGTGTTGAAGCTTCAAATCCTAATGATATGACCGGGGAGACTGGAACCCTAGGTTACATGGCACCTGAGGTATGTGCTTGACTTATGAGACCCACCCACGTGCATCATATGTAAAATATATGTTGCTTATTTCTATCATGGTCTACAAGACAGGTTCTTAACGGCAACCCGTATAACCGGAAGTGTGATGTATATAGCTTTGGCATTTGCCTCTGGGAGATATATTGCTGTGACATGCCATATCCAGATCTGAGCTTCTCAGAAGTGACGACAGCTGTTGTCCGACAGGTAGAAATATATATATATATACACATTTTTGTTCGTTGAAGAGCAAAAAGAAAATCTTTAAAAGTCACAACTCTGCTTTGGATTTGCAGAATTTGAGACCGGAGATACCTCGTTGTTGCCCAAGTTCTTTGGCAAATGTGATGAAGCGGTGTTGGGATGCTAACGCTGACAAGCGGCCAGAAATGGATGAAGTGGTGTCCATGTTGGAATCAATTGACACATCAAAGGGAGGTGGGATGATCCCTGTTGATCAACGCCAGAGCTGCTTCTGCTTTGGGAGACGCCGAGGTCCTTGAGAAGAGCATCTCCAGCTAGCAAAATTGCTAGCAAGTGAGACTTGTAAGTTGTTGGTCCAATGAAGAGGGAAGGATAAAAAAAACCAAGGAGCATAGTTTCAAAAGAAGATTTAAGATGTCAAGTTTACATGAATTGGAAGTTAAAGTTGGTGAGGTAAAAGAAGCTCTGATACATACATGCATGCATTTATTCGTCAGCTCATGCATGTGCAGCTCTATACCTTTTCATCTTTGAAATGAATTGTCTAATTAAACACTATTGACCGGAGGATGATTTAAACTTGTTGAATTCGATCTTTAATGTTTTTAGTACTTAGAACTGAACACATTGTACTTTTAAGGTTATGAGTTTAGAATTTAGTATTTGCTGAGTTTCTTTTACATGTATATCTTTGTTCAGTACTGGGTTTTGGTTGAACTCAATGTTCAAAAGCTCCATGAGATTCTAGTAAATGAATAGCAGGTTATAGTGAAGGTTGCACTTGTAGACCTCATGTATTTATGTCAAATTTCCACATCCTCCTCTTAAAAATGATTTAGGAAATTAATTAAATCTCGATTAGCTGCCTGCCTTTGTGGTCAAAGATAGCAGGTACATGATAGAATAGTCGAGGTGCGTGCTCTTATTTTGAAAAAGAAATGATTTAGGACACCATTTCAATGATTACATGTTGCAGCGATAACGAAAAGTGCGATAAAAGTATCATTGAAGAATAACTTTGATGCTTGTTGGGATTGTGAATAGAATTATATTATAGCAGGACTTGTTAAGTGGAAGTATCAATGAGATTCTTAATGAGGGGAATGTACAAATGTTTTTATCTTGTTTGGTTAATGGATATGATTTCGCTGTAGGGATTAAATTTTGTTTTCTTTGGCAATCATTTAAAAATTTAAATTAAATAAGAAAATTAGCTGGCCAGGGGTTATGTAACAGTGCTGTGCTTGAATCACAGCAAGTAACAAGAACAAAACAGATAACTTCAGTTTGTGGTACATCTTTTTCTTCTTCAATGTTGGCGTATTGCTAAGTGACCAAGTCAACACTTTTGCTAAGAGTGTTGGAGGTTGTTTAAAATTATAAAATATATGTATAAAAAAGTAATATTAGACCTCTCAGAGGAGAGGGGAGGCAACTTGGGATTCTAGGCAAAGCGAGCGAAGCGCACCTCTGTAAAGCAGCCTAGCATCACTTTAGATAGGAGCAGAATGGATGACTTAAACTGAAAGTAAGTTCTCCGGAACGATAATGGACTTTCTTTACTTCGTATGAGACTGGGGTAGAGTAAGGAAGTTAGACCGAAATGAACGACTCAATTCCTCTAAAAGAAAGGAGATAGAAAGAAGAAAATCCTGCCTAATGGAGAGATAGTTGGAGAGGTAACAAAACCCTATACTTTTTTCTGGAAAGTATTTTCTTATATTAAATTTTGTATTGGACAAGAAAGCAGCTCAAGCAAAAACACCCAAATACTAGTTGCAACGGATATGGAATAGAAAGTTTTAAATTTATTAAGTTCTGATCCCATCTTCTCTGGAAAATCCGCCCCAAGAATGGATTGGATCGAAACGACTTTCCTGTTGAAGCCCTTTGTGTCTGTATTAATTTCTGACTGTATAAAGAATGGGTCTTTCCCCTCGTGGAAGGCTATTGGGAACGATCCCTTCAACCCTCATCCAAAAAACTGCCAATTAAAACGCGTCCCATGCCGAAATGTCACAAGTACCGCCTCGTCCTGGGCCATGAGATGTAACTGTTAAGATTTTCTCTAGAATATATCTTTCTCTTAATGGCCAACTACTATAGGCTAGCTACTTCTAACTTCTATACTGGCCCTTCCACTTTGGTGTAGTTTTAGTTTGTATTGGTACTGAATGAACATATCAAGCAAAGGAGAGCAGTATAAGCCCTTCTCCGGCCTGACTTATATTCATTCGCTCTGCGAGCGGGCTGCTGTTGAGGTTTTTATTCCAACTAGCAAGGAAAGGCCTCGTTTTGGTCTAACCAAGGCTTGCTTCCTAGGAGCTAGCGCAAGGAAATGGCAAAGGGATATCCTTTTCCCTTAGAAAGAGTTATGTTGCTACCAACTTCTTTCTTTGTGGGCGAGCAATCGATATTATCTTGGTTGGACGAGGGTTCCAACCTTTCTCTTTTGTTTGACTAGATAAAATAGGGCAATGAGTTGGTTGTTAGAATAAAAACTTGAATTTGTTGAGGAAGATCAGCTGTAGAGGAAAATCCACCTACACGTCTTGCTTTTGCTGTTATATCGGGAGTTACTCCACGTATTGCTTGACGTAAAACGATAAAGAAGAGGGCTAAGGAGATGTAGCTCCTACTACGGTGTTCAGTCTATTTGTAGTGAATTAACTTTACATAAGCCGCTGGCGGAGAAAGCGCGAATTGACTTGGGTTACAGCTGGGGTTCTGGGAAACTGGATATAACTGAAGGAAAGGCACTGAAAGAGCTTTCTTACAGTTTGTTCTATTTGCTGTGGTCCAGTAAGACAACCAAAGGAACGTAATCTATACCACTTAGTGAATTTAATTAGTACCAAAAACCCCTTTCCTTACTACGATATGCCCAAAAAAAAAACTTCGAGATCACCGAGTTTCTCGGGAATCCAAAGTAAACCAAGCCTAAGTGGTCACGACGGCGTAAGCTTTAGATCTATCAACGAATAATAAACATTTCAAGGAGACTTGTTGGGACTCTTTTCTACCTGACTAATTATCGCCCAGATATTGCTTAGTGGCCACAGCTACAACTACTGGCGCTTCAAATTAGATAATAAGGGAGCTACTGAAAGCCTTTTTTTAGGTGTTCTCCTGGTTTTTCTGTCGACCTGCCCTTACATTGCTTACACTTACAACATAGGAGGGAGTGATCAGCCGATTTTTATGGACAAGCCGAGATCATCTCACTTAGAAGCTGCTTTTCGGATGGAGTTACTTGAGTCCGGGCAGATTCGACCATCCAAAGCACATTTTGGCTTCCAAAAGAAGCATGATGGATATCCTAATAAAATAAATAATATTATGAAATTCAAATCGCCAAAAAATATTTTCCAAAAAATCAAAAAGAAGAACAAAATCCTGAGAGAAAATAAAAGACTAGTGAGGTAAGGTCTATAGACTGTAAGGTGCCTATTCATCCATCTTCATTCCAAACAAAAGATCGCTTGAATTTAAGAAAAGGTTGCTTGGATTTATCCATAGTTTGTTTGTTTAATTTATTCCTTATCCCTGAATAAGGTTGATCAATGGTAGCTGCTTGGAGCTTTCTCTATACCTTAATTGAAAGCCGAGGGGCCTGTGTGCCTTGTTTCCAAGATCCGGTGGATAGCTTTCATATTCCCTCGGGCTTTCATTCAGATGGAGGGGCAGTCTTAATTCATCAACCAAAGATGAGAGTAAGAGAGGCAATCCTTAAGATTCTTTGATCCCGAAAGCCCAACACTCGGCCTAGGAATTCTTGTCCAAACCTTCCATCCGTAAGCCAATCAATCAAAAAGACAAGACAAGTCGGCCATCATTCGACACCTTCCACCGATAAAGCATGCTATCAAAGGAAAGAGTCACCCAAGAAGGCATTTCCAACCGAAACTTCACCTGTCGCAGAACTGTAACCCATCACTTGGCCTCTCCATGAATGTACATGCCTAGATATTCGTCATTCTCTTCCACCAAAAGCAAGAATGGCATAATCAATCGCATCTGCAACCGAAACCCAAGCTGGCGAATAAGCAAGTGATTGGTCTTTTTAGTCTTTATTAGCTTGATCGTTAACTAGGACACAAACTCAGGAGCTTTTAGAATGACTTCAATTGGCACACAGAACATTACCCCAACTCTTCCTTAGCCTCTTAGACTGCCTTGCCTGACCTTGAGCTCTTCGCTTCGTGCCTTACTTCTGCTCTAATGAGAACTCTAAGATGAGGGAGTTAGAAGTCGGATTTGAAGCTGGACTTNGTCCCCTGTGTGCCTTGTTTCCAAGATCCGGTGGATAGCTTTCATATTCCCTCGGGCTTTCATTCAGATGGAGGGGCAGTCTTAATTCATCAACCAAAGATGAAAGTAAGAGAGGCTATTCTTAAGATTCTTTGATCCCGAAAGCCCAACACTCGGCCTTCATCAAGCTCGTAAACTCGCAATTGACTCTAAAATGAAGGGTCAACCCCTCGGATTTTTTAGTTCTTGGCGCACTTTCCATTAGTTAGACTTCACATATAAACAAATTTTCCTTAAGTCCCATAGGTTTGATCCTGTAGAATTTGACCCATTTTATCCTATTTTCTGTCGTTAAGGTGGAGAATTGAACCAAGAATTCTCTTAGGAAAGACGGTAAAAAAAAACAATAAAGACCCCGGGACACCTATACCATAAGCTCAGTGTGCAATTTGCATGAGCACACTGAGCTTTTGGTATAGGTGTCCCGGGGGTCTTTATTGTTTTTTTACCGTCTTGCTTAGGAAAGACACATCTTCATCCAGACAAGTTGCCTTCTTGCATGGACTTGGGCTTGCTTTGATGATGGGTAGAAAAAATTCCTAATTTTCTTTCCTAGGCGAATGAAGTTTCTGCCCTTGTTGAGTGATTAAGGATGCGAAGAAAGTACCGCCGCCTGTGATCATGCTCAATCAGTAATAAGTTGGTTTCACCTCCTTGGTTGAAAAGGGCAGAGTTCCATTTGGTGGGTGGGTCCCGCTGTTACGCCAGAATAAAAGGTTCCACACCCCTCATACTTGCGGCTGACACCCTTACTAAAAAAGAAGGCCTTTTTTCGGCATCCCTTCTCAGACGTCTTATTCCTTGCCATTTTATTTGTGAAAATATATGTATAATAAAGTAGGCAAATTTACTGAAGAAGTGCGGGAAATATTCTTAAAAGAGCTTTTTCGAAATTTCATTATCTTTTTTAAGATAGAAAGCCGGTGGCGATTACAGTCTCGTTCCCAGGGTCAGGCTACTCCATAATATCAGCAGTCTAACCATGTTGCTTCCCTTCCAGTTTATTGGTCCAATGGCCTCACCGCTGGCTGTCCCTCTTCTAGTTCTTCCTATTTGACCCGAAACCGATCGATCTAGCCATGAGCAGGTTGAAGAGAGCTCTATCCATCCGCGCGCTGGCAGGTAGGGGCTTATCTATGTGATTCACTACACTTGCGCGATAGCGCATCAAAAAAGATCTTTCGATTAGAAAAAGGGAAAGAAAGTTTGGCCACATAAAGACAAAACAGACAATTCCAATACTAATATTATTAAATAGTGATTGTAAATATTGTTAATATTCTTTTATTTTCATTTTCAAACTAAATAATCTTTTTCCTTTACTTGTTGATGTACAGTATAATTTTTCGGCAATGACTACCCTTTAGCATACGAGCTAAGTCAAAGTCGTATATCTCTTCGTTTAGATACAAAGTACACATAAAGCAAAATGTAAGGTAACTTCAGTCACAAGAAACTTTTGTCTGATGTCAAGAAAGAAGTTATTGGTCAGGATTTGGGCCAATGTTGGTGAATATAACTAAAAGAAGACAGAAGCATCATGGTCATAAATTAAGATGTATAACAAATCTAACGAATTATTAATAATACTAAACAATAATTATATTATAATGTTGCTGTATCATAGTCCTACACTCCCTTCTCTGTTTACACTTCTCTGCACCTTGCTTCTGTTTCTTGCAAGCATTATCTACTCATGAGCAAGCAATATGCATGATAAGTGAACCAAATGTACTATCGTCGACTTCCTTGATAAAATGATTTTTTTATTAGACGTTTAGCTTATACACTATCATATCACGTTATAAATTAAAAGATAAAATTAAAAAAAAATTCAACAAATGCCCACAACAGTATTTGATGGATATGTTTTACAGGGGAAAATTGACAGAGCTAGGAAAACAAAAATAATTACTGTGGGTTATGAACTAGTACAACACTTTCAAGATACCAAAATGGAACTTCGAGGGACTAAAACTATAAAGTTAAATCAGTGGCAGTGGCGGAACCAGAAATTCTAATAAGAAGACAGAAAGGATGCTTGAACTTGCAACTTGTAGCCACAATTTTTGAGATGCGTTTGCCACTGCACTAGAAACTTTCCTTTTGTCAAATGTATTTTTACCTTATTTTATTTCACAATATAATTATTTGCCGAAGGAGATTCAATTGAACGCTCTTAGAACCATGGAGCTCTGCCGCGGATCAGTGGTGTGGATAGTGTACAGGGTGCATTGCATGGCCTTGGCCAGGACTTGGACCTGAATTCTTGAGGTCTTCAAGTTGTAAAAGAGCTGATGATTCACGTTGTTGTTGTTGAGGAACCTTCATGTCTTGGCTATGATTCTGATAATTTGACAAATTAGGTTGTGTTAATTCAGAATGATAATGATGATTTGTGACCTTCAAAAGGTTACGGGAATGGGCTGAATTGAATAGCAAACTCAACAAAATAGCTAAAAGAAGAGGCATAATAACATGGCTGCTGCCTTCTCTGCCTCTGACCATTGTAGAGAGAGAGAGAGAGAGAGAGAGAGTAGATTGAAGGGCGTATAGAGCAAGTTAGTATAATATGTAGTGCGACTGTTTAAGGCAAACACAAGTAGAGAAGTGCGCAACGTTTGGGACTCAAGCAAGAAAACATGAGAAGAAATCAGCAGCTGATGTTGCTTGTCTTTGTTAAGTTTTCAACCTTAATTTTCTATGTTTTTTATCAACTTCATTGACTACTGGGTCATACGGCAGTCTTATATATGAAGCAAGATTTTCGCTGATAGTTCCGGTTACCAAATTTTTACTCTCTACAAAACCCAAGTAAAAATTCTCCGTTGTGTTTTCCGTAAACACCTCCATCCAATGCCTCTCTGTCTTGGTGTGGCTACTCTGTGTTTAATTTTGTATGGGTCAGAATTCGATCTCATGGTAATTAACGGAGTTAATCTCGTCTTGAGCTAATCCATAATTAATAAGTGGTATGGCCACTTATTCATAACAGGATTCGACTCTTGTCCGATTTATTCTACGAGGGCACGGCCCATTCATTCCCCCATGGGGACGGAACCTCAGCGTGGCCACGGCCATTTATTGCCAGCTCACGAAGCTCACATCTATAAATACTAAGAGCGGAAGCCCTAGAAAGGGGGCTGCTTCTTCACCACTATTCACAAAAGAGAGAGAGAAGAGAAAAATATACCCATCTTATGGGAAGAGAAAACACCATTGTAAGGCTCTGAACCTCTTCATAGAGAGGCAGACCAAACCAATATTGTCAATAAAAGCTGTTATGATTTCTTCTCCTAACCTTGAGTACTTATTTTCATGTTCTTCGCTTGGTCCAATGGATTATTACGATTTGCTATGATTTTCCCGTAACTTATTTGTATTGTTTTGCACTCATAAAGCACACGATAACTTTTGAGCAAATAAACTTTAAATAACTTTGCTGAGATGGAATCGACCTTATACTTTTTCGGATTTTAGACTTCTTTCAGATGCATTTTTTTTTTTTTGTTATTAACATAACAAGTTGTCGCTTTTGCAGTACACTTCTTAATTGTAGCTTTTGTAGTTACATTTATTTCTGTGATCAAGGATATTCCTGTTCCTATTCAGCCATATGAAGAACCATAAACAGTGCACTCTAATTAGAAGTTGCTAGCTCTTTTCGAATATGAATCACTCAAAAATTTCAAGATTTTTGACTAAACCATTTTTAACTCCAACAAATTGTTCAATATTTCAAATACTTAAGCTCGATATCCGCTAACTTATCATATAGGCCAAATGAGGCTTCATTCCCCTTACAGATGATGTCACCTTCATTCTAATCATCTACTTCCTACTTTAACAATTTTGCGTCGTGAGTGTATGTAACAGTCCAGCTCTCAAATTGTCTCGTGCTTTGTCGATATGTGACATAACCCCCCCCTCCCCCCCCACACACACACACACACACCCCGGACTCATCGTCTTCGTTAAAGTTGACCCTACACCTTCTCAAATAGGTGAGATTGACCTAAACTTAGAACTTGTCTGGCCAAGCTTTTCGGAGGCCAAAAATACTTTTTTTTTTTTAATCATAAAGGTACTTTTTGAAAAATAAGCTACAAATTCTAACTTCTTCCAAAAAGCAAAAGCAGAAAATTAATTTGTTCAAGACAAAAATAACTTTGCGATAAATTTATATTTTTCAAATTATCCTCATTAATTTAACAATTTTCTTTTCTTTTTTCTTTTTCTTTTTATTTCTACTATACATTTCTTCTCTTTTTTTATTTTAATCATATATTTAATTGATGGAACAATGACACTGTATAGCCGCTGTAAAAATAATAGCCAAAAAAATTTATAAAATTTATTTATTTGTTGTATATATATACATTCTGTATGTTATATACAAAAATTACAAGTTTCATACACTTTTCGGCTACCAGATGTAAATAGTTTCTGGCGCGGGCTAAAAGTGATAATACCCCCGAGTTAATGAAGAATAAATCATGGATGGGGGGAGAGTAGGACCTACGGGTTCGGTCGAACTCAATAGCTTGGTCCAAACTATGTATATTTCTTAAAAAAATTATTGAATATGTATGAATTATTAATTTAAAATCCAATAACATAAAAGATTTAGAATCCCGAACCCATCAATTCCAAATCCTGACTCCGCCTCTAGAATAAATGATATTCAAAGTGAAAACATTCGGTAAAATATTGTGTTATTCGGTATTTACACCAAACTAATAGATGCATAAACACATATGTTTACACATAAACTTCTATCACTTAATCATAGTAAGTTAATATGGATTGAGATAAACATGGGTGAGCATAAGTAATTACTATTATTGTGGATAAAATTTAATTAATTTAATGTGAATTTTATTGTTACAGTGATTAAAATTCAGCACAACACATGAAATTAACCCTAAAAATTTCTCTAGCTTGCATTTCTAAGGTATATTATATATTATATATTATATACTATATATTATATATAATACTTTTATGTTTTGGTTTCACTTTCACCCAACTAACCAGGGTCTCCTCCCTTCCTGGACCTTCAAAAATTTTATATTAGAAAAGACAGGTATAGGTGTAGTGATCACGCCCAACTATGCCTTATAAAAAGGACTAAGCGGTCGCTGCAAATATAATCCGGTTTACAAGTCCGGAGTCGAATCCCACAGAGAACTAAGGTTTAGCTACAGCTGTTCACTATCACCAAGAAGACAAGCTTGAACAATTCCTAACTTATAGATATTAAGATTCTTGTGTTTAACTACTTAACTAACAAATTAAAATAGTAAATTAACAACTAACGATACTGAGGGTTAGAGAAAAGATTAAGGAGGTCTAGAGTTATGATTTCCCC
>NW_017672265.1:85814-92563 GCF_001879085.1 Nicotiana attenuata | reverse complement strand
AAGTAAATGAGAACTAATCTGAAGATTATTGATGCTACTGTCCATCTCCAAAAGGGGGGGGGGGGGGAGGAGGGGGGGGGGGGGGAGAGACGGGTAAAGATAAATATGGGAAGATACGGTCCTAAATTAACGCCTAATATAAATGCACCCTTAATTATATCCCTAATTTGAATTATGGTATATAAATGGTAATTTGGTATGCTAAAATGTAATTAACACAAACCTTAAACATTGAGGGTAATAAGGTTTCATATATGGTATAGGAAGGTAAAAATCCCATTTAGAAACAATTTAGCTTAAACTTACAATTCTACCCTTAATGAGAAGCTTTTATGACCACACAAATACTCTAGGCCCCTTTTTGACTTGTTTAGGACCACAAATTTTAAAAGTCTTCATTTTTTCTTAAACTCCATGGCCAGTCAAACAGATTCACATAAATTGGAACGGAGAGAGTACAAGTTTAATACACTTTCTTGGCTACCAAATGTAAATAGTTTCTGGCGCGGGCTAAAAGTGATAATATCCCTATATTTATTCTCTTTCTCCTAATCCTAAGAGTCGATATTAAATTTATATTGAATGATATATTTTAACATATTTAAAGTATCATGTAAACAATAAGTAATAACCAAACACTCAATGTTATTGCTTTGAAATAACTATATTTTATATTGACTGAAATTTTTAATTTATAATTTTACTTAACATTTTATATTTTAATTGAATTCTTTTATAATAAATGGTTAAATTTATTTTTCTTTTCTAAATAATACTAATTGCAAAATGAACTTTTACTATCCTTTTTTGGTAATTTGACTTTTTTTAAAAATTGGCCAAACACAATAAACTTGCAAAAAAAACTATTCAACCGAATTCACAAAATGCTATATTGCAAAAGTACTTTTCCAAAAAACACTTAAACAAAAGCACATTTTAAAATAAGCAGTTTTTAGTAACTTAGCCAAACATGCAACTTAGTTGACGGCTAAAATTTGTCCCACCATCTCAAGGTTCCACGCAAAATGGCTCTAATACCATATGTAACGCTCAATCCACTAGTGATATTGTCCACTTTGGACCTAAATCCGCACGACTTTAAAACACGTCACTAAAGTCTAAGACTTATTTACTTATATATTAAGCATCTCTCGTGTTTTGTCTATGTAAAATTCGCCTGGAATGTCAGTGTAACAATTATAGCCATTGGATTCTGCAATGATAAGTAGGGAAAGGAAAAAGACATTTCTGAAAGTTGTGTTAGCGGCTCTAGCGTTATCTTCAGCTAAAAAAGTTTCCCTTGTTACAAAGTACAAAATACAACACAAAAAGGTAGATAAGTTAGATGTTCATGACCTCATGTCATCGTTATGCAGTTTGCAGACAAGCGTAATGCTAAAGGATTCCTGCAAGCACATATAAAGGTATGTTTTCTACAAGAACATAAATCGTATAGGTAGAAAAGAAAGGCGGCCTGAGAGGGAGAGTGCAGCAGAGTGATCTGATAGGACTACTTATGAACCACATTCCACGTTGGCTTTAAAGCACTCAAAGCCACTACTGGAGAAACAGCGGTCTCCACTTGTATATATCTCAGGAATGCACTATAAGCAAATCTAATATACTAGCTGGACAGTATAATAGGCAGGTATTTAAGTGGAGAAGGGCAAAGGCACGAGCCCATTATCTACCATGTTTTGAACTGCGCACTCGGGGAACAAAAAACAGGTACCAAAACTTCATAGCATCTGTTCAGTTCCTATCGCAGGGAAGAGAACAGGAACTCTCTTGTGGAGAGGCCAACGATGACACCACAGTTACCAGTAGAAACTCCAGAATCTATGCAAATTGACCAAAGATAATAGGAGTAGAAACACAAAAAAGTAGCTCAAAGAGGAGAAAAGGTGAATGCGGAGATTCCTGTGCTTCGATACCATCAAAAACAGCTCTCATGTCTTCAGATCATCAGACATGGCTGAAGGTATACAATGCATTGCAAGAATATCTGACGTTGCCGCTTTTGCATTTTTAGTCTGCAGTACAACAATCTAAAAAAAACAACAGAATCACCTTGAGAGGTCCAGAAGCATAAGAAAAGAAAAGAAAAGAAAGAACATAAAAATCAGATAGAGAGATAACCTGATCATAATCAAGATCAAACTTCATGTATTCTTCTTTACAGGCCTCCACCATGTTAGCCAAGCTCTTCAGATTTGTTATAGGCTTGCCGTTGAAAGCAAGAACCTAGATTACATTCATTCAATGTCAAAACAAATAGATACACGTGAAAAAACTAACAATGGCAGCTCCCTAATTCATAAATACTACTGTGATCAGCTCTGTAGTCCCACAATATTTTCTTCTCACCTGAGTGTTAACTAGTTCTTCATAACCAATATTGATGTCAGCCACAAGCACCTAATAGGAAGTGGGCAAGGCAGATCAGAAAGGAGCCTTAGATATAACAGACTAGTAAATCGACAAAGAGCTAGACTGACCTGAGAAACCACAACCAGTTGTTCATCAATTGATTGTGCCATTGCGTGTAGGAGTTTGTCCAACAACTTAACTGGAGCATCAAATTCATAATCTTTTCCATACTAAATTTTAAGGAAAAAAAGTGGTACCCAAGTAAGATATGTAAGCCCTCAAAGGCATGGCGAACAAGTAATAAATAAAATATGAAGTTATGCAGTTGATTACCTCTGAACGTAAATATGGAACAGAAACAGCAGTGAAAACAAATCCACCGACAATGTAGTACGAAGGAGGTTTTCCCTTGATATGAGCTGGAATCAATCGTTTATGTGCGTTAAGCTTTATTTTGAATTCTAGAGTCTTAGATTTACGAAGAACTTTCACTCGAGCATCATCTCCAGTATATTTTTGAGAAACAAGATAGCTGAAACCAATGCGCTCTCCATGCCTGAACGGTACTGAAAATTAACAATACCAAAATCAGGAATTTACAATTTTCAAAATAATAATAATAATGAAATTCAGAAATTCAGTAATAAGATTTTCTAATTTCCATCTCATAAAGTCATCTATATTTGTGATTAGAACTTAATTTTTAGTCTCTTAGGTGTAGCTGGGATTGAGTGTGGAGCACGGCAAAATATAGGGTCTCCCACAAGAAAAACATGCAACATCCATTATTCCTTTTTAATCATATCAATGGGGAGACAAGAGGGGTTGCTCTGATGGTAAGCAACCTCCACTTCCAACCAAGAGGTTGTGAGTTCGAGTCACCCCAAGAGCAAGGTGGGGAATTCTTGGAGGGAAGGATGCCAAGGGTCTATTTGGAAACAGCCTCTCTACCCCAGGGTAGGGGTAAGGCCTGCGTAGACACTACCCTCCCCAGACCCCACTAGTGGGATTACACTGGGTGGTTGTTGTTGTTGTTGTAATCATATCAATGGGGATTCCACAAATCAATTATTCCCAGCTAAACAATGGGATGCTTCTTGAACCCTAGTGCGAGGACTATGAATTGGACAATCTTGCAATACCTAACATATTTATCAATGTTTTGAGGAGCCAATACAATAACTAGTATTACCAAAGCAAGCAACACAAAGTTGTTCTGTATTTTCTTCTGCCCCTTCACCCATCCCCAACAAAGACTTTATTTCTTACTTCCAGAGTGGTCAAATAAATTAATCGCAGCAGAGAAGAGAGAGAATTCCAAGAGGTATGAAAGATATTACTATCAACTGTGCACAAGACTGAAATGCTGACAATAGTAACAACTCTATCAAGATAAATAGAAATGAACTAAATGCAGTCTTCTGCACTGACATAAATTGCTTGAGAACTAGATCTATTACCCTATTGAGCAATGTTTACATTACACCATAATGTATTTGGCTACCAAAATGAACATCTTTGCATGAAAGGTTAATATGTATTTAACTACTAGACAATTCAATACCTAAATTACAAAAAGCAGACCATACGGATTATACTAAACATACCAACAAAGAGTAAGGACAAAGCTCAAAACATATTCCAGAGCATCAAGGGATAGACATCTAGTAAATGAATTTGAACCTTCTCCCCACTTTCTAATTGCTGGGTACCTAAATCACAATGATGATTTGCACAGTATCTCAACATCTTTTGAATGTTGTGGATACATTATATGGAATTTACCAGAATTTCATATTTCCTTTTCAGATAAGCATCTAAAAGATAAAATACTCAAGAAAAGCAGACAAATAAAGGGAAAATGAAATCTTGATGCTTTCATGATTTCAATTTGCTTTCTTGCTCTTGAGCACAACTATACAGTCCACTCACACTAGTCGGACATCTACCTGACGTTAAATAGTAGTGTCTTATCTCTTCTTTAAACTTATTTGTTAACTTCTCACTAGATAATGAATATGCTACTTTGACTAATCTACACTTATCCAGCGTTCTTTCTTCTGAATATAAAGCATAATCTTTAAATCACCATTTTTGTAATCAATAAGATCAAATACACATAATTGGAGAACAGGAAGAGACTTCAATACTAGGTATCACATTCCATAAGGGCTTTCATACTCCCACTGTTTTATTTTACATGATGATATTTGACTAGGCAGGAGATTTAAGAACGGCTTACTTTTGACTCATAAGCTGAACATGTTGAACATACCAAAATGGCCCTAGAATCTAGCAGTCATAATACAACCAGCAAAAGAGAAGGTGGTCCCGGTACAAGGAATTAAAGGGTACATAATGAGTGTCTGCTACTAGAATGGTTATGGAGACACAACTGTGAAGAACAAGCTTTATGGAGGCAGATGACAAATCAAAAGTGTGGTTAAGAGGGTCACTGGTGTACTAAACCAGTGAAAACTTCATTTGGGGTGAGCACTTGGAGAACCATCAGACAGCAATGGCCTATTTTTTTTGCTAATATTGGCTTCGGTATTGGAAACAGTCGGAAAAAAAACCTTTAGGGTTGACAACTGGCCAGGGCATGGTCCTCTCGAGGAACTCTTTCCAGAAATGTACAAATCAATCATTATATATCCTTTTCTTTCTCTGACGGAATGGAAGAAAAGTAATGAAACCCGCGCGACCCCTACTCTAATCAAAAGAGTAAAGGCCCCTATTGAAGATAGGTCGCAAACTACGACCCAGAGCTTCGCCCTTTGAAGCGCCAGTCGCATAGGGCGACCGGGCCAGGTCGAGTCAGAAAGGCTTTGATGACTCAAGGTTCATATTAGGGAAAGGAGAGTGAGGGGACGAGGGGGCAGCCGGACTAAAATATAAATCTATCATTTCAATAGGAAGCACATTGATATTAAGAGAACTGTATCAAACATGTCTAATTTGGGATGAAATCAGTGTTCACCTGTTCCATCATTGGCTATATCAACTCCGTCAAAGCTAAGGATAACATCCGAAGGCTTTAGAACATTAGATTCTGGGGCCGTAGGCTCAACTCTTCGGATCCGGACACCCTTCTGATTATGTGCCATACCAACCGACTTGCGGAGGTCAGGATTTTCCATTTTTTGCCATTCAACTCCAATGACAGGAAATCCTACAATGTAGGAGAAGCCCATATAAGACATAAGTTTGCACTTTGAGACCATCAATTTAATCAAGTTCAAGATGTTATTGGAATTTTCATGTACCTGTATATGCTCCATTCTTCTCATAATCTTGGATGAAATGCATAATTACTGGAGTTGGTATGACATAACCGATGTTCTCGGCATCTTCATGCTTAAGGGATTGAAATGCAATACCTACACACTTCCCCTTATCATTGAACGCAGGTCCACCAGAATTTCCAGAATTGATGGCAGCATCTATCTGCACAATAATCTCACCGAATTAAAACCATAGCAACCAAACTAAGGAAATAAAAACCGCGTATAATATTAAAGAAAGTATCTGCAGGAAGAGAGAAACTTCAAAACATAACCTGCAATCCAAGGAGCTCGGTCGACACATGAACATAAGATAGTATCTCAATGCGCGAGACAACACCGCTAGTCACAGAGATCGTATCTCCTCCTATAGGGTATCCAACAACAGTTACAGCATCTTGCAGTGCAGGCAAATCCCCAAACTCAAGAGGTGATACTCCTTCCCAGAACTCATCATCATTCACAGTTAACATTGCTGTTTCATAACAACAACAAAATAGCTAGCTTAAGATCTTTTTAGTACTGAATTTACCAAATTCTAACAGTAAAATGATGCAATTAAGGGGGGTGTTTTGTATGACGAAAAACACCTTCCTTTATGAAATCATTTTATGATATTTGGTCGCCTTAAATTGTTCCGAGGAACAATATTTTTTGATAACCAATAAATCTCCGGGGCCAGTGGCACACGGTTCGAAAAGCGATGGACCATGCACCCGCCCATCTATCCTTCTCCACTTAAATACCAAACTTTTGTTTGTGGCACTGTTAAAACATGTGAGATGCACCTAACCCCTATATCACAAGTTGCGGTTTTACCACTAGACCAAAGCTTTGGGCCAAAGGAATAAAATTTCACTGAAATGTACAAAGATCTCAACTGTTATTCCCTATTACTCGCTTCCACCAATGTTATCAAGTTTTCCCTACCAAAAAAATGTCACGGGATCATTATTAAGCCCAATCAAACATTAATTATTTCCCAGGGTAAAACATTGTCCCCATACCAAATGCACACTAGGTTAGTAACATGAATTGACAATCTGATGTCTGTCCAAGAAAAATAATGGAAACTAAGGCAAGACAAATATATAT
>NW_017672265.1:70888-85803 GCF_001879085.1 Nicotiana attenuata | reverse complement strand
CAATATATATATATATATATATATATATATATATATATATATATATATATATATATATATAACAGCTAAGAAAAATGAAGATTCAGGCCAACAAAAATTACCTAAGTTGTTCGGACTCGGGTACGGGCATCCGATACAGGCACGGATACGAGTGTTGGATTAGGCAAAATCTAAATTTTAAGATTCGGGGTGCGGATCCAGATATGGATACGGGTGGATTCGGCTAAAAAAATTCAAAATCATAAAAAATAGAGCTATAAGTCCGAACTTAGAACACCACCCCTTGAATTCTTGGTTTTTCTGGAACACAAAGTAGCAAATATGAGACAAAAGTACTACAACATTGAAGGTAAGCCATTTAGCAAGTCTTAGATCTGTTTTATTTTTAATTTTGAGAAATCAAAATCTCAATTCCCTTCAAATTTGTCGATGGACTCAGGTCAAAGTATCAGAAGTTCGTTGACCGAATCCGGGACGTATCCCGCTCTCGTTCCGTGTCGAGATGGGTGCGGCACCAAAAATGAAGAGTCCGTGCAACTTAGAAAATTACTACTCTCAATCCCAATTTATGTGATGGTGTTTTCTTTTAGCCTGTCCCAAAATGATATCTTTCTATACTTAAAGACAATTTAACTACAAACTTCTCATTTTACCTTTGATGAGATGATTTAAGCTACACAAATGTCTAAGACTTGTTTTAGACCACAAATTTCAAATATTCTTCTTTCTTTCGTAAACTTAGTGCCGTCAAACTTCAACACATAAATCAAGACGGGGAGTAAAAATTTAGTTTAAGTTTAATGCACTAACAATACAAAAATGATGTACACAATTAGGTCACTTGAATGTTAATTGCAGATAACTCTATTTAATAGCATTAATTGATAACATATCATAAAGGGTATAAGTTATATACACATTGGTGTAAAAAAATTACACTATCAGATCACCCAAAAGCACATGTACAGTTATACCTCCTTAAAATGTGGGATTTGTAATGTTAGTAAGACAAGTTACATGCTACCATAAAAAAGTGACCTAATGATGTAAAAATTCCTTATTCTTACGGTGCATATAACTTAAACTCTATAATAAATGGTAACTGAACTGCTATCACACATTAAATAACACTAATAATGTATAGAAAACATAACATTGTCAGTGTATATAAATCTCGTAAAAGTTATGGAACATACCAATATCACACTCAGTTCCAATAGAGAGTACAGTAGCTAGGTATTTTGTATCAGAGCCACGTTTCTTGAGCTTAACTTGAGTATGATGCTCCACAGAGTGAGCATTTGTGAGCACTCTTTTTCCACTAATTATGAAACCACTACTACTAGAGCTGTATTGTCTCTTCCTCTGCCACGGAAGCGAGAAATTCGGATCCGTGTGCACGCAGAACACTTTCACCACCGCATCCATCGACGGTGCCGCCTTCGCCGCTGCGGTAGCCAACTCCGCGACATGCCTCAAGTCGCCACTCAATACTGTGGCGGTGAGTTCGCCGTGGTTGTGGTCGGGGAACCGATGGCCTCGTCTCTCCGGTGACGCCGCAATATCCCTGTCAACTACTTCTTCGACTTTCCTCAGGCGGCCACGGCCGCGGCGATGAGTTTGTGTGTCGCCGTTGGTGGCGGTCTCGACAGGGTTTGCAGAAACTAAGCCTTCGTCTATGGCTGTTTCGGCGCCGCCGCCGGAGTCCGACACCGCATTTTTAGGTTTTCGGCCTCTTTTCCTCTTTAAGTCTACCATTGAAACGAAAAAGGAACGTTCTTCGAAAATGTCAAAGAAGTAAAAAGCACGAAATCGGAGTGCTTCACTTAGAAAGAGTAAACTCAGTATTCTTTTGAGAGAAAAGTTTCAAAATGGAAATGAAAAAGGAGCCATTTTAGCTGGCTGCTGCTTTTTGAGTTTTGAGTTACTGAGAAGAAGCTGCTATAAGGCTCCCACTTTGCCCGCTCAAATTTTGTCCTTTAATTGGGTTTTGTAAAAATTTGCAGCCCAGATAGATTTTAGCCCACTGCCATAAAATCAGCCCAATTCCTTATTTGAAGATGAAGTTGAAAAAGAGTGTCCATTAGAATGTGAATAGAAGAAAATAATCCCATAAATATCTAATAAGTATGTTTTATTTATAAATCTCTTGTATTATATTTTTTCAACCTTTCTGTAAAAAGGGTCATATAACTAAAAAATATTTGTAATAGTTATAAACCGATTTTCTGCGAGCTGGTAATATAATACTTCATCCGCCCCACTTTGTTTGACAATATTTCGTTTTTGAAAATGATACATATCTACATTTTTTTAATAATACGATAAATCCGCCGAAAAATAGCGAAGTACATGAATTCTCTATCTCTTTTCTTTGCTGAGAGAGAGAACAAACTCTCGATATACAGGCATATCTCGTTGAATATAAAAATTTATAATATATTTAAAATCATAATTTCTTTATGGGGCAGAATGTTGGCCAATAAAGAACTCTCATGTACAGAAGATGAAGGTGGCCGAAATGAGGATATTGAGATGGATGTGGGGGCATACCAGGTTAGATAGAATTAGAAATAAAGTTATTCGGGACAAGTGGTTGTGGCCCCTATGGAGGATAAGATGCGGGAGACGAGACTTAGATGGTTCGGGCATGTTAAGAGGAGAGGCACTAATACTCCGGTGGGGAGGTGTTAGAGGCTGGCGTTGGAGGGCCAACGAAGAGGTAGAAGTAGGCCGAAGAAATATTGGGAGAGGTGATTGGGCGAGATATAACCATGGATAGGAAGGCGTGAAGGTTGAGAATAAAGGTAGAGGGTTAGGTAGCCGAGTGTTGTCGTTGTTTATAACAGTAGCTTTGATACATCACTTAGTGTCCTTCTTGTATGCCTATATTGTTGTTATTACTTGTTGCGGTCTTGTTTCAGTTTCTGAATGCATTACTTAGTGTTAGTTTTGTATTTTCGCTTCGGTTGTCAAATTGGTTTGCTTGTTATTTCCCCTTCGCTTTTTCCTTCATGAGCCGAGGGTCTACAGGAAACAGCCTCTATACCTTTCTAAAGACGGGGGTAAGGTCGGCGTACACTCTAGCCTTCCTAGACCCCACTTGTGGGACTACACTAGTGTTTACCCGTAGAACGGTACAGTTAAATTTATACGTGGTTTATAGACAAGTGAATTAACTTGATCCCAAGATGATGAATAAATTATATAGAAATGTAATACTTAGCCTTGATATGGAGATAAAATAGTAGAAATCGTATTTCCGGGAGCAGGGCTTCCGGGGACAATAATAATTATATAAATGAGCAAGAAGATAAAATTATATTGAGCTTTGAACAAAGTGTAGCATATGTTTGTCAGATTATTCCTCAGTTACAATGATGGTGGAGCTCACTATTTATAATTCTACCTAGGGAACAAGGTCCTAGGATCAAGCCCCTCTTAAGTGACTATTATAAGGGCCATTGAAGAATGTGTAATGGTAGGCGGTAAATGTCCTATTCTCTGTAACGGACCATGTACTTAATGCTATAGAATATTCTTCATTAAATGCTACCAGGCGATAGGCATTTACTTCGCCTTTATGAATATTGTTCTCTCCGATAACAAGCGAGATCATTGCCCTCAGGCCCGACTGTCTTCTGTCTCTGGCTCCACGTGTCACTTTCTCATGTGAACATTAAATATGAACATATTTTACTCCCATGCAGATAGTCACCCTGCTTTCCGTTGGCATAACTTTGTGTCACCGGGAAGTTGGTAGAGATCCCTTTTTTAGTGGGAAATTCTCTGACCCCCTTTAAAAAATTTCTGACAGGTGATTAGACACACGTCTCTCCGCATTTAATTCCCTGAACACGCGTCATCCCATGATTTAACATCACTTTTGCCGGCTAACGAGGTAATTATGGCCACGATTTTAACCGCCTATTCCTTTACTTACACGCATCAAACTTCTTCATTTACACTTCATAATTCTCCAAACTTTCTCAAACTCTCTTTACTCAACTCGTACTTTTTCTTCAACCTTTCTTTAACCTTCTTCTTTAGAGAAACCCTTCCTTCCTTTTTGATAAAAACGGCTTCTTCTTCCAGAAACCCTAGTTCTTCAAAAAATAAAGGTAAAGCTGATGATGCTACTCCTCCTACGGTGAGTACCATCATCCCAAGAAGTCTTGTCATAACTAAAGACTTCGAAGAGAAGTATCCTTTCGCTAACCCTCGTACGTGGGCCGTTGCCATGTACCCTTCTTCCATCCGCCCTTCCAGTATCCCTGTTGTGAAGGAAGACTGCCATTGCCAAGATTTAGACATTATCGCTCCTGATCTGGCGGAGCGGATAACCTTACCCAAGAAGGTTTTTACGTATTTTTATACGTATTCTTTCACTTTGGGGTCGTTCTCTTTAAATGGGGAGCTTGACTCCGTCATCGTGGAGTTCTGTATCTACTACTAGGTATGACTGGCACAAGTAAGTCCTTCTCTGTAGAGGATAGTCGCTTGTCATCGGCGTCTATGCCAGAAGACGGGAGAGGAGATAACCCTAGCTCGATTAATGAACCTTTATTCCCCCAAGATTTTTCGCGGGGGAATGATAAGTTTCAGCAAACGTAGTCACCATGCTCTGCTAGCCAGCATGGATGATGACAACGACCGTGGATGGATAGAATGGTTTGTTGTAGTACTGGGGACATCATTCCGGCCACAGGTTCATCCTTTCTAGAATTGTGGAATCGTACTCGTAAGTTCATCATTTATTTATTCTTCTCGCTAAAGATCATCCCATGTCATTATTGTTTCTCCTTCGTTAACTTATTTCAGCAACTCAGTGAGTTCCGCTGAGGGTCGAAGGCTTGGACCAGTGAGTCTAAAAGATTTTGGATGTTATTACGCCCGAGACCCGTACGTGGAAAGAACTAGCCCTTAAATATGGGTGAAAGGCCAAAAATCATGGTAAGTTGGATTTATCTTGTTTTTACCTTTCGTATAGAGAAGTTGATTAACCTTTCTCTCCTGTTGAATTTAGGTCTACCCCAGTGCTCAATTGTCGTCCCCGAGGAGGACGTTTTGGCTAGTCGTTCTGACGCAGCGAGGCTACTGCAGGAGGCTATTACCCGAACAGGTGTCTCCAGGCCTGCTTCTAGTGCAAGTTCTTCTTCTCGGAGTCCCGGTCGGAGAACAAAAAACCAAAAATGAGACATTCCTCGCGGCCGGGGGAAAAAATAAAAAGGCAAAGAGTGTCGCGCCCGAGTCGTCTTCGGATGTTGTGGTGATGAGCCCCGCGCCCGAGCCGGCCATTGACACCATGGTGATCGAAGATGATGGATAAGCCAGTGATGAGGGGTCTTCTCTACATAGAAGAAGACGACCTTCCTTAGCTCAACAGAATGCTCAATCTATTGAGTTAGTTACACCAACCAAGGACGATACCTCGGCACTCTAGGGGGAGTATGATATAGTGGAAAATGCTAACTCCCGTTTCCGAATTCCAGTCACCATGCCCGGTACCGTGAGGCTGAGTACTGGATCCCTACCGTCTTTGGTTGATGAGCAACCAACAACCAACACTGCATTTGCCGCAGCTGCTTCGCCATCAATTTCATCTCCTTCGCCACCAACAATTGCTACATCATCTCCACCGGCTGCATTTGCCCGAGAGGATGATGTCTCTCTTCCCCAGTCCCCAGTTCATGGGAACCTAGGGCAAAATTATGTTGCCTCCTCAGAAGATCCCCAAATGAGGAGGATTGTTACCCTCTCGATTTCTACCGGATGCCATCCGCTGTCCCGGTTTGTGGAACTTGCAAACTAACTGAAGCCTTTAGCTTTAGAAAAAGATAGAGATAAAATACAAACCCTCTCGGGAGAGTGTTTGTTGAATAAGCCATGCACAACACAGCGGCGGTATAGTCTTTATTTCCTCTATCGTTTATTCTATCTTTGTTATAGCATTTTGAATTTGTATCTTTGTTTTACAGGCCAACTTCCTTGCTTCCGAGGGCCTTCAAAGGCTGATTCGTGATAACGAGGAAATTACCTCCGAGCGGGATCAACTTTTGGCCAAGTGAGACCAAACTATTACTCGCCTCTCACAACTAGAACCACGAGCCGCTGAGGCCGTTGAGTTGGAGGCCTGGTTGTAGCAAAGTGAGCAAGAAGTAGTGACTCTTAGCCAAGAGTTTGCCCCGTTAAGGGCACAATTTGAAGAAACTAAGGCCAAATGGGTTGAGATCCATAATGCTCTTCTTGTTGCTTCCGATCGCGAGGCTGCCACTGCAGAAAGATTGAATAATTTGGAGGCAGCCTTAAACTCCAAAGCTGAAGAAGTTACTACTGCCGAGGCGAAGTACGCCCGATTAGAGGAGAAGCATAAGAGGACCATCGAGCATAATAGAGTTTTTAGCTCCACTGTTCGCGAGCTTGACGTCAACCTCCGGTCCACCAGATCCGCGTAGGATAACATTTCTTCCAAGGTCGACTGACTTAAAGAAGAACTCCAGCGCCTAGCGGATTCCCTCATTGTTGAAAAAACATATGCTATGTATAGCATGAGGAGAAAAACCTTGGAAGAGGCCAAATCGGGTGTCATTGACTTTGAGGCCGAAATCGCTAAGGCCCCTGAGCTTGAGTCAACTGCCAAAAGGGGTTTTCCGGCCCGACCTGATGTTACCGACTCTTGTGGTTCCGGTTCCAAGTTCTCGGGAACTGAAGAAGAACCGGAAGGTGATGATGCTGAAGGCCAAAATGATGAAGGCCAAGGTATTGAGCCGACGGCGGATCCTCCTACTTCCCCTGGGGGTGCAGATGATTCTCTTCCTCCGGGTTCCGGAGATGCAGTAGCTTAGTTTTTGTTTTCTTTTCTTCCTCATATTTTTGTATTTGTGCTGTTTGGCACGTTTATTGTGAATAGAAGCATTATTCCCCCAAGTTTTCTTCGTTCAAGTATCATGCAAGTTTTTCTCTTCGCGTACTTTTCGTTTAAGTATTTGTGCAACTTTTTCTCTTTGCGTACTTTTCGCTTAAGTGTTCTCGTAAAGTTTTCCGCACTGAGATATGCAAGGCTTTAGGTGTATTTTCCCCGGTAGTATTTGGATTCCAGGCATAGATTCTTCCGAAATTAACCCTTTAACATGAGGGTTTCATAAGAGAGGGCCCCCTTATGTTTACGGTGCTCTTGAAGAGGACGTCTCCTATTCATTATGGCACTAGCATTTGAAGTACTTGTTACATTCAAATAATAAAATCAATTCATTGTTCAGACAAGAAACGAGATAAAAATAAAAGGACTTTACTTTATTCCTTCCATTTTCAAAAGTACATAACCATTCGTTGTGCTAAAAAGAAATTGCCATTTCTTGTGGCTAACTTGTACAACTTGTTTCTACGGGGCTATCCACGCAGTCGTTGACGAGCTTGAAACACACACTAAAATATGCTCGCTAGTCAAATGTAGTAAGTTTTAATACCGTATCCACAGGGATTGGAGTTAAATAATATTATTGTAGTTTGTAGTTATATTGCTATCCAAGATGATCAACAATTTAGAGTTTTGTGTTTAATACTAAAATTAACTAAGAATCTAAACTATTGGCTAATGACAATCGACGAAAGTAGTAAGCAAAGGAACTTATCAATTGGGAGAAGGTAGGGTTGATAAGATAGGTGCAAGACAAATGTTTGGGAATTAACTCTAGATAATTCACTTCTAATGTTCAAGTGAGTCTCTCGAATTTACTTGGTTATTAGTTAAATTGATTAGTAGAAACTCCCCTCTCGATTAAGTCTCAACCTCACAAGATGAACCAATTCTAAGTACGTGAAGATATGCAAGAATTTGTAGCGGATTGGTCTTTAGGAGAAGCTCTTTTGATTATCCTCCTAACTTAGTTTAATCAACAACTCAATTAGCCTCTTTTGATTAGTAAGAAGAATTAATGACTTCACCCAACACAATATAAAGCAACAATATCACAAGTTATGCCTCTCTCGATTACATGAATTGGTGAATATAGAAGCAACGAGTAAAACATCCAAAAACGATTCAATACATAAAAACTAAAGTTAATTATCCACAACAAGTATCACTTCACCAAATCCATCAAACCCTAAAGAGAACTACTCCATGGATATGGAGTAATTTATCATAACAATGTTTAAGTTAAAGAAAAACATAAACAATCCAAACCCTTGCCTTGAGTTGAGATTGAATGATGGATTCCTTTTGCTCTTGCTTCTCCCACTTCTCCTTAGCCTCCTTAGGTCGTAGATATGTCAAAGTCCCAAAAATATCGTTTTTCCATGTATATATACCAAGTAGGGTCGGTCCCAAACGAAAACACCTTCTCCTACGCGAAATAGGACACTTTTTCGGATTTGGACGTGCGCGGCCGCGCATTTTTCTCCCTGTTCTGCCTCCAATGCGCGACCAGTGCACGGCCGTGCACGTGGGTGGCGATCTGTTGGGAATTTGGGAAAATGTAAAATATGTAAGTTGTAGACCTTTTAGATATCTTACCAACGATATTTTGTGGAGCCCAAACGGATTTCTGAGGGAAAAGTTATGTGTATTTTACTGGACACTGCGCAGTATGTCTACTCGATTCTTCGTTTCGTTCTTAAAGTGCACTATCATCCGTTGATCCCCGAACACGATCCCGACTTAATTCCTTGGGATTTTACTCAGACTTCAAAGCTCCAGAATAGCTTGAATTCATTCCACAACATCTACATAGCTACAAGGCATAAACACACAATTAGTACAAAACACTAGCGATTAAAGCTCTAACTCAATTAAAGTGCAGTAAATTAGAGTGCAATAAGCGACTAAACACGAGATTATAGCCTACCATCAACACCCCACACTTAAACCATTGCTCTTCCTCGAGCAATCAAACTACACTTCATTAATATACGACCTTATTAAACAACTCTCTTAACTCATTACACCAAGAATAATTAAAATAGACTAAGCATAAAAGTGTAACATCATCACCTCAAGAATTGACTCACAAGCACCACGCATTATTCACAACTTACTCTAACATTGAGGTCAACGACATTACCTTTCCTTCATGAATCAAGTGCCCTCACACAACAATAGAGAGTACTTCCACACACAATAAATGTTAAAGACAATTAGGAACTCAAAATAGAAAAAATTCACTCACTCTCGGAAACAACATTCATATGCCACAAAAGATGAACCGTAGGCTTGCCCGTAGTGTACTACTCTACTAATTGAGGTCGCTAAGTCAAGGATCAAGTAGGACTTTAATTGGTTGTAATATAGGCTGCGGGACGGGTATGATACATTTAGATATAAGAGTGACTACACCTCCCTAAGCACTTTTAATACATGCACTTTAACATTCAAAACCCCACACTTATGTCAAACCATACTCCACCTTAACATCAATATGCATTAACTCCCTTCTTCTTTATGCACAATTACATCAAGATTTACCACTATCAATGAATATTTTACACACCAATACAACTTTTTTTTCTTTCTTTTCTTATTCAATTCAAGTGGCTCTTACTTTTTTAAAACAGTGCACCTTTCTCTTTATTTCAATAGTTCCACTCAAAAGCCAAACCAACCACCCCACACTTCATCTTTTACAAAGTTCATAACAAATTCAAGTGCTCAAGAAAGGTACAAGGTTCAAATAGATTGTCAATTCAAACAAATGGGTAAGACTTGTAATGTGGTTGCCAAACAAACATGATTACAGGCTCAAAGAGGTTAACTACGATACATAACAATTAGGTGGGTAATTGCATATAACTGGCTCAACAAAGAAACGCCTATATCACTTCCTAGGCTGAACAAAACTACCATTTCACTTTGTAAGCACACGAGGCAAGTTCTAGACATCAAATGCAATGCACAAAATATACAAAATTCTCATACACACATGTCACATGACTCACTCAGGATTGGACTATCAAGACACTCTAGTCAAAGCAGCTAAGCAACGTCAAGATCATACAAATTAAGGTGCTTATGCAAGAGTCAAAAATTGAGCTTAAGCGTCACAACTAAAGTACTCACTATTCTCAAGGCATAATGAAGTCAAGAGATATTTCTTTCAATTCAAATCACAGCACTGTTACATCCCATGTTTTTGTATGTGAAAGTACACCAGTAAATTGATGGAAGCACGAAAATGAGATGTTACATCCCGCATTTTCATACGTTAAAGTTTTGCCGTAATTTAATCGACGTACGTTCGGGAATGAGATTATTTTGGGATTATAAGTATTATGATATTTCAAACAAGTGATAAGTAAATTCGTGAAGGTGAGAGGGTAAGAGAATCGAATAAAATGAGTTTCGTCGAAGTTTGACATTTTGGGATAAAATACGGTCCAAGCTATAATGCACCGTGTTTATGGACTAGTGCCATACAAGGTACCACATGACCATGATAGTAAGGTGTATAAGGTATGTTAAAAGTGAGTAGTATTTTACGTAATTTGAGATAATTCTTAAATATGTGGGTAATTGGTTAATTATTGGATAATGGGAGATTACCTAGTTAATTAAGGAATTGTTCGGTGATTAATTAAAGAAGTTGGATAAGATTAGACCCCCCCACACGTGGCAGCAAGCCACGCCAATATATATGACTCTTAAGTCATTAGTGATTATGCGGCAAGGCTAAGGATTAAGGGTATGTGATTAAGCCACCACATAAAGTGGGGCCCACATCCATATGTAAGATATCTCAAACTTAAGAGTCTTATCACGTTGCTTTGAGTCATTCTAATATGCATCTGCATATATCACATAAGCAATGTAAGATCTTCAAGAATTCAAAGTAACGTGAGATTTTGCAATTATAAGGGAGTACGGTGCAATCTTTCTCAAGAATATCATACTAATTTTTCCCTACTTCGATCCGCCGTTACATGTTTTATCGCAATTGACGTATGTTAGAGGGATTGTCAATAGAATCGGCTCAGGTATTATTAAGGCTATCCCTTCTTTCCTTTTGGCATGATCCATACGATACAAACGAAACGAGCAAATGCATAACTTCCATAAATGACTCTATTCATAGAAATGCTAGAGATGCTTACGTTCTTGATTCCCGTATGTCCAATTATTCTATCATCTATTCATGGGTCTCAAGAAATACATAAGTTGAAAAAGTTTACTTCATGATATTACTCAAAGGCATAATGGTCTTATGATATTCCAAGAGATTTTATAGACGTACTTCTCATGCATTGCATTCATTTATGCATGTACATTGACCCATGACTAGATGGCTATATACGCATATATATATATGGAAAAAGGTTACGGCGTTATATACACACCACCACCTGATCATCTGGTATACGTTGATGATTTGCCCACAGTGGCCGAGATGATATGATGGGATGCCCTCAGAGGCTTGATGATGTTAAGAACGCATATACCTATACATGGTATGACATTTTATACGCATATGCATGACATTATAAGTATTAAATGATTCACAGGGCTATTCAAACTTATATGTCGAGTCTTTTACTCCATGTTTCTCTCATGTCTATTATTTAATGATTTTCATTCCTTACATAATCGGTACATTATTTGTACTGACGTCCCTTTTGCCTGGAGACGTTGTGTTTCATGCCCGTTGTTGATACCCAATTTTTTCCTCACATATTTTTAATATATATATATATATATATATATATATATATATATATATATATATATATATATATACTTTCAAAATAGTGCATATGCAGTTATAAGCATGCATAAGTATTTTTACAATTTTTTTTAATAATTTTAAAGGCTCCAAATCAATTTATTTCTACCTTTTTATTATATAAATATTCAATAATTATCCTTCATGATTCTTTGTGATTATCTAACCATCTAAATTCATTATTTATGGAGCATAGTGTTTGAATATTTTTCGTGAGTTTTTGTAATCACATTTGCATTTTTTAAAGCTAAATCGCACATCTTTGCAATAATAGGCCATGTGTGTGCATAATTACCTTATTTCTCAAGAAAATGACATTTTTTATATAATATTAAATAAGTATTTTAAATCATTTTTATGCGTAAATAGCATTTTTATAATTTATTAGCTATTTTATAAATTATTTTATCAAATAATTGGGTATTTAACAAATAGCCTCTTTTAATTTTGTTTAATTCCGGACCCAACCCAAAATTTTACCCTCAGCCCAATTGTATACACATCCCAATACCCAATTACCCCTACCTAATTAACCACCCGACCCGGGAACCCCTTAGATCAAGACCGTTGATCTCTAAGATCAACGGTCCACATCGCCCCGGCCCTTTTAATTAGCCTAACCCGTCTAAACCCTAATCACTTCCCACCAAATGCTGCCCCTAAACGCTCTCATCTCCCTGTCAAACCCTAGAGTCACCATCCCACCCAAACGCCCTAAGAATCCCTGTTCTAAAGGGATTATCCCATTACTCCCTTACCATTCTAGGTTTTTCCCTTATTTGGCACCCGATTTTGGAATAACTTAGGTGCTTGCCTAAATATGGCAAGTACCCCGATTCGGTTTCGTCTGAATCAGTGTTTTCCTTTTGAATCTGGACAATCTCAAGCCCAAACGCGTATTTGTAATGTTTCTCTCATATCTCTCTTGATTCGCTAAGCCCTAAAGGTTAGGGTTTCAGATTTTCTATGATTTGAACCAAATCTGGTTCAGATCCTGTCTTTTAAACATGTTTCTCCGTCTATATTTGCTCTATTATTTATGGGTCTGTTGATCTTTTACCAACTCTGTGATTTACTCAAACCAAGGGTTTCAAACCCTTTCTTTACTCGAATTAAACTGATTCAATTATAAATTTTTCTTTAATAAACTTTTATATATGTTCGTTTAGTATGAATCTGTGTTATCCTCTTTTATTTCGGCTGATTTGGTGTTTACCCAAAACTAGGGTTTGAAACTTTCTCATTTTCCTTAGTGATTCTGATGAATCTTTCCTTTTCTGTGTCCGATTACTCTATTTTTTTCGTGTTTTCCTAATTTCCTTTTACTTTAACATTTGCTTCAAATATTCTGAACAATTTGTGTTTTGATATTTTTGTGCATTTGCCTTAAATACTCAAAATAATTTGTGTGAATCCTTGATTTATGACCTAAATCACTTTTAATTGATTTCGGAATTATTCCTTACCTTATTTGACTACTGATTGAGTCCATTAACCGATGCTAGCCCAATTTTATGCCTGTTAACTGATCCATGTCGACCTAAACTGATTGTTGATTGATTTTAATACCTTATTTGTGTGGGATTGGTTCATTACCTTGTGTGTTCTGTCCTAAATCATGCTATATAAACCCCTCCCCATTCCCCTTTAGGACTAGACCGGAATCACTACATCTCACTAAAAAAAACATAAGTTCTAATTCTGTGCTTTCTTTGCTATTTTGTTCTATCTCTGGTTTTTGGCTGGCTGAAAGCCAAAGCCAAATATTCTGGGTTCTCAACTATTGCGGTGTTATTCTCGTTTTTCTCGCTTAACTGTTGAGTTGCAATACCTCTGCCAGTTTACCCTTACATATCTATGGTTTATGTCTATGATCCTGTGTGTTTAAAGTGTGTTTTCTCGAGCATGATTCTGTCAAATTGCATGTTTGTTCGAGCCTTTTTAGTTCTCTAATTAAAACTGTTAGCTCTGAGACTATTTGTTTGAATCCTCTTAAGTGTTTAAACCTAATACCCTCTAATTGGTTTCTTGTATGCAACCTTGTTGATTCTGCCACTCATGTATCATGATAACGTGTCTTTTAGCATGCTTTTAGCTCATTCAATCTCATATGGCTGTTTAACTTTAGGCAACTAGGCTATATATGTATGTTATGTGCACCTTTCAGGTTTTAACTCATTAAATGCCATGAATGAAGAACTTTGCAACTTGCCAATTTGTGTTTTAGACCTTTCAATGCAACTCTGTTCACATGTCTAGATTTTGCTATCTATTACTCTATGTTCTGGACTCTGCTATGCTGTCTCCCTAAATCAAGTAGGTCTCTTAAAAAATCTACCCCCTTCAACCATGACCTCCTCTTATGTGCTGCTTATGCTACCCTTGAATCCCATCCTTAGGTTTTCTGTAAAATCTGTCCTTGGCCTCCTCAGCGTAAGCACTGCTCGGGGGTCCATGTGAGACCCTTGTGAACTCGGACACGCTGGGGTTTGGTCCCTAATCCCTCTTCAACTGATTCTGAACATTTGTTCTCTAAGTGTGAGCACTGCCCTGGGTTCTTGAACCCTTGGGAACTCTGACACACTAGAGATTTGGGTTCTTTGTGCTTTGCCAATGGTTACTGTATATCTCTGAGCTTTGGAGCTATTATGGTTTGAAGGCCAAGGTTATCCGGATGCATTGGGCCTGCTGCAGGCTTCCTATAGTTACATACTTTGTAATTTATTCATTCACTTATGGTCTGTAATAATTATTTGTAATAACAATGGGCAATAGTGAATTGGGGAAACTGGGCCTAGTTTAATGTTTGCATGGGAACAGGGTAGAAATCTTGCTTTAGGTGCCTGTTTCTTTCAAATGTTTTCACTACTATATGTTAGATATCCTGCCTATAGGTTATTTATTTGTTCAATTATTTCTATTACTGCATGCATTAGATAACATGCATGTAGGTATTTGTTTCAATACATCCTGTTACTGTGCGCGGTAGATAACATGCCTATAGGATTTAATTTGTTCAACATGTTCTGATCCACTTTTAGATGTCATTGCCTATAGGATCAAAATAGTTCTGAATGTCCTCTCAAGATTCACATTACTGCATTTAGATACCATGCCTTTAAGGCTGTCAAATTAATTTCTGTCATTTAAAATCAATGACCTTAGCTAAAAGTTTTCAAAATCAAGTTCTAGCAATTTCAAAAC
>NW_017672265.1:6046-70868 GCF_001879085.1 Nicotiana attenuata | reverse complement strand
TTTAAGGCTAGTCAATTAATTTTCTGCATTTAATACATGCCTGCAAAGTTTTCAAATCAGTTCTGCATTTTCAAAACCACGCCTATAAAGTTTTAAATCACTTCTGCACTTAGATACCATGTTTATAGAAAATTTCAGAACTACTTCTGCATTTAGATACCATGTCAATAGGAATTTTTAGAATCATTTCTGCACTTAGATACCATGTTTATAGGAAATTTCAGAACTACTTCTGCATTTAGATACCATGTCAATAGGAATTTTCAGAATCACTTCTGCATTTAGATACCATGCCCATAAGGTCTTAAGATCAGTTCTTCTACACTTAGATAGCATGCCTATATGATCCTGCCGATTATCGCCTAGGCAAGCCTGTAGGATAATTAAAACCTTGAAATTGCCAAAAATTGTGTTTGTTTGAGTGCTCATAAATTGCCCAGATTCAGTAAGTAATAAAATCAGTAGGCAAACTGATTAGGTATTTGCTGCCTCGCCTTAATGAAACTGCTGAATACTTTATGCTCATCTAGATATCCTTCTATAGGACTTTAAATCGTTTAAAACTGTTTGTTTGAGGCGAGCAATTGTTTGTCTATTTGTGGAGGTAAATATGAGCCTTTAATTGCATCTTTATGTGATAGTCCTATTTGACTTTTTTTGTCACTTAGTTTTCTCCTTTTTAAACAACATAAGTGAGTCTAGAACTTCCTTAAATAGAGGTCCTAAACACCTCAGGGGCCACAGATAAGGGACGGGTAGTGCACGCATAAGGCACGTACTGGATACTATTAGAACGCTTAGGTAACAATAATAAAGGGGAGGGTAATCGGGTAGTAAAGGATATGATGACCTGTGCGCTAATGCTATGTGTAGCACCCCAACTTGGGGACGATTACCAAGTATTGCACAGAAGTGATCCTATAGGCTGAAAAACCTAGGACCCCCTTTTACTCGTTGTTTTAGAAATAATCTCTATTTGTTTAAATTGCTTTGTTTGCTTATATGACTAATTCACCTAATTAAGTTTGGCCGGGACCCACTGTTGTGGACCTCGAGGGGTGCCTAACACCTTCCCCTCGAGGTTATTTCGAGTTCTTACCCAATCTCTGGTAATGCAAACCGGTTTATGAGTTATTTGCTTTAGGTGCCCTAACGCACCTTAAATGCGTTAGGTGGCGACTCTTCAAATTCCATGCCCAATTCCCAAAGGAAAATGAGTTGTCCCAAAGAATGTCAAAACCCGGACTCCGCGACGAAAAAGGGGGCGCGACAACATGGCGACTCTGCTGGGGATAATTAGGCTCTTACCATAACAAACTTGTTTTTGTGAATTTGTCTTAAGCATGCTTTATTCTGTTGATACATGTGCACCCTTTCCCTTTCCCCTTATTTGAATTCAATTACCTATTTTTCAAGCATTTATGATTTCCTTTATTTCAGAAACTGACTTGTCTCTTTGTTTTCTTTCTTAAACGTCTTAAATACTGTATTTATCATTCTTTTAACGTGCAAATACGTGACAACATGCTATTTATTGTGCATAAATCATGCTCAACATCATATTCCACTCGTGCTTAATCAGTCCCATAGCAACTGAGGAGTGTTTGTGTCCTTCCTATATATCACCTTTTAAATCCGAAAATGCGTATTTACGGTAAAACTAGTCGATCAGCGGTGCAGTCGACGGTTCTGTGCCTTTCCCCCTCAAGTTGTCCGCTTGAGGGTACCAGTCTAGACCACTCTAGAAACCTTACTCTGATTAACTGTACATGCATCATGGTCAAACCTAGCCGGGTTAATATGTTGTCCACATAATAACCCTTTAAGACAAGTCTCGTCCAAAAGTCCATCGGGTTTTCCATAATCCCAACGGACGCAACCACGATTGTGTGCATTAATTTGGAGAAATAAGTGCCAATATGCTGATCATTGTTGTATAAATAGTCGGATTTGGAGGGGGAAAGGGCCTAACCATATTTGTTTTGCAGAAAATGAGGCACGAAGTCCCCCGGTTCGGCATGGTCCGTAACATACCACCATTGTTTCTAGATTGGTGGGAGGATCCTCCGTCAAGTGATAAGAATTATGTGAAAAGGGTCTTGAGAAATTTGCCTTCTTTATTGAACCTTTAGCCAAATAATATGTTAATCGAAGCTGCTACAACGTTCTGGGACAAAGAAAGGGCCGTGTTTCGCTTTGGAAGCATAGAAATGACCCCTCTCTTGGAAGAAGTAGGGGGATTCGCTGGGCCACCTTGGGACAGTTCTGGTTTATTGGCGCCAGAAAATCTCTCTACTAGGGGGTTTCTAAAAATGATGGGATTGAAGAAGAATGATGACTTGGAGTGCCTGAAAAATTCCTCCATACCCTTCGACTTCCTCTATGAACGATACGGTCACGGCAGAGCTTATCGAATTTTTGACGATGAATTATCCATCACTTCCTTGGGATGGATCCACCGCAGGGTTTGAAGAAGAATGATGACTTGGAGTGCTTGAAAAATTCCTACATACCCTTCGACTTCCTCTATGAACGATATGGTCACGGCAGAGCTTATCGAATTTTTGACGATGAATTATCCATCACTTCCTTGGGATGGATCCACCGCAGGGGTTTTGTGTTCATCGTTTGCTTCTTGGGTATGTTAGTGTTCCCAATCCAAGGGGATAGAATCCACACCAGACTGGCCATGGTAACCAAAACTTTGATGGAAAGGACCGAAGGGCAAACATATACCATTCTCCCTATGATCATAGCAGACATTTACCGAGCCTTAGAGCACTGTCAGAAAGGGTACAAATACTTCAAAGGTTGCAATTTACTGCTGCAAGTTTGGCTGTTAGAACATCTCCAAAAAGGGCAATACCATCAAGAGTTTTCGCGAAGGCCATGGAATGATCACATAGCCTTCCATCATCCCAAGAAAATGACCTATATCCCAGACAGGGTTGCTTAACCAGAGGATGCTATAGGATGGGTGCAGTTTTTCAACAATTTGATCGAGGACCAGGTTCAATGGATGTTCGAATGGTTCCTTACCGACGAGTTCATCATCAGATCTAGGGATGTTCCACACTCGGTATTGATCGGGCTAAGGGGCATATACCCTTATGCTCCCCTTAGGGTTATGAGACAGGTAGGCAGGAAGCATGTCATACCACGAGTTGCTAAAATGAGTCACTTCATAGCCGATTTTCAGGGTGATGCCATTCCATACAAAAATGAAGCACAGCACATGTGGCACTTGAAGATTATCGTGGAAAAGGATACCATCGAGTCGGATCGGTATCACGCCGGTCACGTGTACTTCTACCCCTCAAGGTTGGATGATAACATAGGGGGAATATTCGAGCCAAGGGTTGGTCCAGGAAATAGGGTCATAGACGAAGTTGCTGAAGCACAGGTGAAATACAACAAGCTGCGCAAAAGAGTTCACGAGTCCGAGGCCGAGCACCTGGAGCGACACAAGACCGACATGGAACTGATCAATGAATGGAGAGATATGGCTATTAAGTCAAGCGAAAGGTTGGAGTATCTGGAGTACAGTCTGATGGAATTAGAGGGAAAGGTGAGGAAGAGAGTCATCGATTGCCAGAACATTGAGGGAAGCGAAGGAGGACATTTAGCAAGGGCATACTTACTGCTGAACCTGCGCGAACTGGGAGATCTGATTGACAAGAGCATCCAGCCTGGAGAAGGTCCTTTTGGGACCAAGTAGATTAGGTTTATTTGCTTTTTCAAATGTAATAAGGCCAAGTGCCATTAGTGACCTATCTTATTTAGTGTCGTTTTGGGTTCATCTATTTTTACATTAATGAAATGAGACATTATTGGTACTGAAATTCTCCAAATCTATTTGTCGCTAGGCCTGCCTCAGGCACAACGAGGCTCCCAAATTAGGATGCGAATTTACATTCCCGCAATATGTATTTAAATACTGCAGGCATTTTTCAGAATCCTTACTAACTTGTTTACCTTTTGTTTTTCTTTACTTTTATTATTCCCATCCCCAAGGTTGGTTTGCACATACTGGCATCATCAGCATATCACACCAGATCTAGAGGCCCTCCACCACCTTCTCCTCCAAGTAGTACAAAAAGCAGAGGGAAAGCTAAGATGGATGACTTGAGTGGCATTCGAAAAGAAAATGCCGAGAATATCGAAACTTCAGACGGTCGGAGCACTCCGGACCAGAATGAGTTGGTCCTGCGATTAGAGTAGAAAATACTGGAGTTACAAGAAGAACTTGAGTAGGTCCACATTTTGGCAAACCTCTCCCTCACCCTAAACGTCCCAAACGTTAACCAACAAAATGCTCAAAACCCAGCACCGCCTCAGAATACGCCAAATCAACGTCCACAAAATCCTCCCGCACCCCATCAATACGCTGCACCACCCCAAAATCCCAATCCTCTACCAGTACCAACTCCTCCACAACACCACCATCAACTAACCCAGTACCCACAAACCACTACCCATCACACCCCTCAGAACACACCTCACCCTGTTCCCGATCCTCAAAACTCCACCAACGATCACCACTACACCCAAATCCCGGGCACCAACCAAATCAACCCCATATACGTGGAAACCGTACCTCACTCCATTCAACCCATCTCTTATACACCAGAATCCACTAAAAAGGACCTGCTCATCAAGAACATGGCCGAGGAACTCAAGAAGTTGACGAGTCGCGTTCAGGGTGTTGAATGAGGCAAATGGATAGAAGGTCTGAACTACGAGGATTTTTGTATACAACCAGATGTGGAACTGCCGGAGGGTTACAAACCTCCCAAGTTCAAAATGTTCGATGGAACAGGTGATCCCAAGTTTCATTTGAGAACTCATTGTGACAAGCTCGTGGGGGTCGTAAAAGATGAAAGGATCCGAATGAAGCTCTTTATGAGAAGCCTTAGGGGGATGCCCTGTCCTGGTACATAAGCCAGAATCCCAAGAAATGGGCCAATTGGGTGAGCATGGCATCAGACTTCATGGATCGATTCACGTTCAATACGGAGAATGCACCAGATGTCTTCTATATCCAGAACCTAATGAAGAAGCCAACTAAGACTTTCCGTGAGTATGCTACTCGGTGGAGGTCAGAAGCAGCCATGGTCAGACCAGCATTAGACGAGGAACAGATGAACAAGTTCTTTGTCAGGGCACAGGACCCACAGTATTATGAAAGGCTAATGGTCATTGAGAATCATAAGTTCTCCGATATCATCAAAGTCGGAGAAAGGATCGAAGAAGGTATCAAAAGCGGGATGGTGACAAATTTTGAGGCACCGTAGGCCACGAACAAAGCATTACAATCAGGGCGCATATCAAAGAAGAAAGAAGTAGGGGCAGTAATGGTGGCCCAAGGCCCAAAATCTCCACTCACATATCAAACACCTCCACCTACATACAAACCCTCAACTCCCAGATATTCCCAACCCGCCACCGCCTATCACACTTATAACACCCAACCAGCCTACTATCACTCACCTCCAACTCGTCTAAATTACCAGAAACCCCGACCTAACTTTGATCGCAAACCACCCAGACAATACACCGCCATTGCTGAACCCATTGACCAGCTGTACGAAAGACTGAAGGCTGCTGGTTATGTCACCTCTATTCCTTCTATGGCAATGGAGAATTCATCTCAATGAGTAAACCCAAATAAAACATGTGCATATCATTCCGGTATGAAGGGGCACACCATTGACGAGTGCCGTACATTGAAAGATAAGATCCAGACATTAATTGATAACAAGGTCATACAGGCGAAGGAAGCTGCACCCAACGTCCGCAACAATCCTCTTCCAGATCATAGAGGTGATGGGGTATATGTGAAAGAGACGGATGAAGAATGGGATCCTGAGGAGGTCAATCGGGCTCATTCGGGAAGGCGATGACTTTAAGCCTGTAGTTACACTCACTCCTATTGTGGTACAGATACAGCCGTTAGTCGAAGTTGAGGTAACTACATCGGTCCCATTTGAGGTAGAGTTAGCACCACCTGCAACCACACCTGTCCTATTTGAGGTAGAAGTGGCCACACCTTTTACAGTGACAGTAGCAACCACACCTCCTTTCATGTCCAACGCCATACCGTTGGACTATGTTGCTGAAGCCAGGTGAAAGGGAAAAGCAAAGATGGAAGAATCTGGGGCCTCACAGGGAATAACCCTAACTGGAAGGATCTATAAACCCGAACAATTGGGAGGATCAAGCAAGGAGACTGCTACTAAGCAACCTGTTATTGAAATGGGGCCAGACGATCTCTAGAGGAAAGTACAGGCGAGGGAATACTTAGTCGTCGATCATTTAAACAAGACTCCCGCCCAGATATCCATCTTGTCGCTATTGTAAAATTCGGAAGCACATAGGAGTGCTCTGATGAAGGTGTTAAATGAAGCTTATGTGCCCAACAACATCACCAGTGGAGAAATGGCCAACATGGCAGGGCAAGTGCTGGAGAGTCATAAGATCACCTTCTACGAGGATGAACTATCGTCTGAAGGGTTAAGTCACAACAGGGCACTGCATATCACGGTACAGTTTGAAGACAAATTCATTGCCAGGGTCCTCATAGATGGGGGCTCGACCCTCAACATTTGTCCATTAACTACTCTGAAAAGATTGGGCAAAGATTTCCATGAGATACGAGCAGGAAGTATGAACGTGAAAGCATTTGATGGGTCTCAAAGGGCCACGATCGGGAGATTAACCTTTGTTTGCATATGGGACCAACTTGGTTCAATGTGGAGTTCCAAGTACTAGACATATCAGCTACATACAATCTTTTGTTGGGTCGCCATTGGATACATGCCGCTGGGGCTGTGGTTTCAACGCTACACCAGGCCGTGAAGTTTGAGTGGAACCACCAGGAGGTAATCATTTACGGAGATGGAAGTAACCCCATTTACACTATTCAAACTATCCCGATCATCGAGAATAGAAGAAGGCTGGGTGAAGAAACTTATCACCACATTGAACATGTTAATGCAATTGAGAAGGACAAGTGGTGGAGTAACAAAATAGAAAACATACTGGCATGGTGTGGGTATGAACCCGATAAAGGGCTAGGAAGAATCTCCAGGGCATTACTAAACCAATACAGCTGAAACGTCACGACACAACTTTCGGGCTGCGGTACCCGTATACCTGGCAGGAGTATAATGACTGGTCGCCACTATGGCGTGGTCCTTATTACCCTCTCGAGCAACCAGTGCCACATCTGGGTCAGACTTTTCATCAGGCCGATACAATATGGGGATCTGCAGAGGAAGAAGCTTTGGCTGGACTAAGAAACTTGTTCCTGGAAGACGAGGGTATGGATTGCAGTGCGATAGTTGAGGAGGAGGAGGAAGAAGGCCTCACCATTCGGACGGTGGAGAAGGGAGCTGTTCTCAGTAATTGGACCGTCACACCATCCCGGGCCTGTCGAGTTCCTGGGTAGCTTGGAAAATTAGCCTGATTTGTTTTATAGCCATGCTAGGCATTTAAGATATTTTCAGTAATTCTATTTTAAAGACGCATTTTGTTTCGAAATAATTGCTCGAGTCATCGAGTCGTACCTGTTTTGAAAATTTTCAAAATTTAATCAATGCATTGCTATTTATTATTCATTATTATCTTTCATATTTTTCTTCTACAGCGTTATTATTACTTTTTCTAATGAACCGATGACTGTGACATGTAATGAGACAACGCAATATAAGGATAGTGACTCGGAAGAAGAAGATGAAATACCTGAGAAAGTTGTCAGAGAGGTTGAGGACTTTGAGAACAAACCTAAGTCCAACCTGGACGAAACCGAAGCAATCAATTTGGGAGATTCCGAAACCGTCAGAGAAACTCGCATAAGCATTCACTTGTCACCGTCAGAGAAGGAAGAATATACTCGTTTCCTGAAAGAGTATGAGGACATTTTTGCATGGTCATATGACGACATGACCGGTCTGAGCACATCCATAGTGGCTCACAAGTTGCCTACCAATCCAATGTGTCCGCCAGTGAAGCAGAAACTCAGAAAGTTCAACCCAGATATGAGCCTGAAAATCAAGGAGGAAGTCACAAAGCAGATCAAAGCCAAAGTCCTTAGGGTAGTTGAGTACCCAACCTGGCTAGCCAACATTGTACCAGTTCCGAAGAAATATGGGAAAGTCAGGGTGTGTGTTGACTATCGGGATTTAAATAGAGCAAGTCCCAAGGACGACTTCCCACTGGCAAACATACACATCCTGATCGACCACTGCACCAAGCATGAACTCCAATACTTTGTAGATTGCTTCGCGGGTTATCATCAGATCTGGATGGACGAAGAAGACGCAGAGAAAACAGCCTTCATCACACCGTGGGGAATGTACTGCTACAAAATGATTCCATTCGGCCTAAAGAATGCTGGGGCTACTTACATGAGAGCCATGACGATCATCTTCCATGATATGATACACAAGGAAATAGAGGTGTATGTTGACGACGTCATCATCAAATCCAAAAAGGCTGCAGATCACATAGCAGACTTGAGGAAGTTCTTTGACAGGCTAAGGAGGTATAATCTAAAATTGAACCCCGCGAAATGTGCATTCGAGGTTCCTGCAGGAAAGTTGTTGGGATTCATTGTCAGCCGCCGAGGAATCGAGTTGGACCCATCCAAAGTTAAGGCAATCCAAGAGTTACCACCACCAAAGAGCAAAAAGGACGTGATGAGCTTCCTAGGACGCCTCAACTACATCAGCCGCTTCATAGCGTAGTCCACGGTAATATGTGAACCCATCTTCAAAATGTTGAGGAAAGATGCTGAAACTAGCTGGACCTAAGATTGTCAGAAGGCTTTTGACAAAATCAAGGGATACCTGTCCACACCAACAGTCTTAGTCCTGCCAGAACCTGGGAGACCTTTGCTACTCTATCTATCCGTATTATATGGAGCTTTCGGATGTGTTTTGGGACAACATGACGAGACAAGAAGAAAGGAGCAAGACATATACTACTCGAGTAAGAAGTTTACACCTTATGAAGCACGATACTCTCTGCTGGAACGCACTTGCTGCGCTTTGACCTGGACAGCTCAGATATTGAGGCATTACTTCTGTGCCTACACCACATACCTCATATCCAGGATGGACCCTCTGAAGTACATCTTTCAGAAGCCCATGCCAACCGGGAAGTTAGCCAAGTGGCAGATTCTGTTAAGCGAGTTCGATATCATCTATGTAACTCAGAAGGCGGTCAAAGGACAAGCATTGGCAGACCATCTTGCCGAAAATCCCGTGGGAAGAGAATACGAACCACTAAAAACGTATTTTCCTGACGAAGAAGTATCGTTCGTAGGAGAGGACATTGCTAAAGCCTACGACGGTTGGAGAATGTTCTTTGATGGGGCCACAAATTTCAAGGGAGTGGGTATTGGAGCAGTTTTAGTATCAGAAACAGGTCAACATTACCCAGTATCTGCAAAGCTTAGGTTCCCGTGCACCAACAATATGGCAGAATATGAGGCTTGCATTATGGGACTCAATTTGGCCATTGATATGAATATACAAGAGTTACTGATAATTGGTGATTCAGATCTTCTGGTACATCAGGTTCAAGGGGAGTGGGCTATGAAGAAAACCAAGATGCTACCATACTTGTATCATGTGCAAGAACTAATGAAGAGATTCACAAAGATAGAATTCAAACATGATCCGAGAGTTCAGAACGAGTTTGCAGACGTACTGGCCACCTTATCATCAATGATACAACATCCAGACAAGAATTTCATCAATCCCATCACGGTGAAAATCCATAACCATCCGTCTTACTGTGCTCATGTTGAAGAAGAAACGGATGGAAAACCTTGGTTTCACGACATCAAAGAATATTTGGCGAAAGGAGAATATCCAGAGCAAGCAAACCATACTCAGAAATGCACTCTACGGAGGTTTTCCAATCACTTCTTTCAAAGCAGAGGGACCCTATATAGAATAACTCCTGATCTAGGGTTGTTAAGGTATGTCGCAAAGGAGGCTTCCAGATTGCTTGAGGAGATACATGCCGGAACTTGCGGACCGCATATGAATGGTTTTGTTCTAGCCAAGAAGATACTCAGAGCTAGATATTTTTGGATGACCATTGAAACGGATTGCATCCGGTACGTACAGAAATGCCACCAATGCCAGGTACATGCAGACATGATAAGGGTACCACTGAATGAGCTCAACGCAACTAGTGTACCTTGGCCTTTTGCTGCCTGGGAATGGATGTCATCGGTCCAATTGAGCCCACAGCTTCTAACGGACACCGGTTCATTTTGGTGGCTATCGACTATTTCACAAAATGGGTAGAAGATGCATCTTACAAGGCTGCAACCAAGAAAGTCATCGCAGATTTTGTCAAAGATTGTATTGTTTGCCGATTCGGGGTTCCTGAGTCCATTATCACTGATAATGCCGCCAATCTCAACAGTGACCTGATGAAAGCCATATGCAAAACCTTCAAAATCAAGCACAAAAAACTCTACAGCATACAGACCTAAAGATCAAACTGGGGCAGAATTTTGAGGAGGACCCTCAAAATTCTATCACAAGGAAGCTGCATTGTCTCTACAAAGTGTTACAGTCATTAGTTCATCTAAATTACCTGACATTACATATCAGTATGTTTCCTAAAATAACTCTATTTCATCAATAAGTGTATATTTTCGAAAACTTTATTTCTATGACCGCCAGGTGTTACCCAGAGTGACTCGAATAGGATTCCCAAAGCAGAACAGAGCAAAGCCAGCAGACGAAGGCACGAACCGATTTCCCCCCCTTTACAAAACTCACAATTTTTCTTTGGATGCAGGCACAACAAACATAGCCAGAGCATCCACAAATGTACACACATCAAAATCACTACCAATCAGGTCACCGGACACAAATGTCTCTCAAGCTAAGAAATATTCTACTCCTATTTGCTACTTGTTCATTTGCATAAGGCTAAGCACTGCCTTCACATTCGCATGAGGCTAAGCCCTGCCTCCCTATTTGCATAAGGCTAAGCACTGCCTTCCCTTGCATGAGACTAAGCCTTGTCTCGATCATTGCATGAGGCTAAGCCCTGCCTCCCTATTTGCATAAGGCCAAGCATTGCTTTCCCTATTTGCATGAGACTAAGCCTTGTCCCGATCATTGCATGAGGTTAAGCCCTGCCTCCATATTTGCATAAGGCTAAGCATTGCCTTCCTTGCATGAGACTAAGCCTTGTCTCGATCATTGCATGAGGCTAAGCCCTGCCTCCATATTTGCATAAGGCTAAGCATTGCCTTCTCTTTGCACGAGACTAAGCTCTGTCTCGATCCTTGCATGAGGCTAAGCCCTGCCTCCATATCTGCATAAGGCTAAGCTGCCTTCTCTTTGCATGATACTAAGCCTTGTCTCGAATCTCGCATGAGGCCAAGCCCTGCCTCCTTATTTACATAAGGCTAAGCATTGCCTTCTCTTTGTATGAGACTAAGCCCTATCTCGGATCTCGCATGTGGCTAAGCCCTGCCTCCCTATTTTGCATAAGGCTAAGCACTGCCTTCTCACGAGACTAAGCATTGTCTCTCTCTGCATAAGTGTTGCTCTATTCCAAACTTTGCACTATCTTCTTCTCTCGGGACTAAGCTCTGCCCCGAACTCTGCACGAGGCTAAGCACTGCCTTGTTATTACCTTTGGTATCATGTCTCTGCACTTCATGGGCTGATGTATAGCCAACTTGTCAAAAGGCATCATAGTCCGAAGGCATCATCCTCATAGCCTGACGACACCATGTCATGGCCTGAGGATCTTTCATATTGCACATCATTATTCAAAGGCGTCATGGTTCAGAGGCATCATTCTCATAGCCCGAGGACATCATTTCATGGCCTGTGAATCCCGTATCTCATGATTCATGGCCCAGGACGTCATGGTCTAAGGACGCCATCCTCACCGTCCAAAGACAATCTTCATGGTCCAAAGGGAATTTGCATCATGTTTAAATTCTCGCAATACTCTATATACTCGCATGCATTGTGTTTTAAGTTTTGTAGGTAATTCAGGAAGTAACCGTTCTTCAAACAGGAGGAACTTTCGCTCCGGTTTCCATTCATACCCTTCCGATTTCCATTTGTGCTTTATTATTATCTCAAACGTAATCGACCCCAATCAATTACCCACCTTTACTCTGCGACCTTTCAGATATTTGCCCTATGATACATCCATTACACTTCAGACTCGTACTCATAACTCAGCATAGACCCATTTGATACTATCCTCCCCAAGGAAGGAGTCTTTCCGAAACTTGCCACCATTCCTATAATAACTCCATCGGCTTCATTCACCGTTGGGTCCAGAACTACACATGGCCTGATTCTTGTAAAACCAGGGATGTGTAGGCAACTCAAAGACCGGGGTGCGACCTATACTTTTCAAAGCATCCCATTCGGTCAAAATCGATCATCATTTCTTTACCCGAAAAATCTTTCATCCTTCCTGGGTAAAGAGGGGCAGCTATTGATACCCAATTTTTTCCTCACATAATATATATATATATATATATATATATATATATATATATATATATATATATATATATATATATATATATATACTTTCAAAATAGTGCATATGCAGTTATAAGCATGCATAAGTATTTTTACAATTTTTTTATAATTTTAAAGGCTCCAAATCAATTTTATTCTACCCTTTTATTATAATGGTCCAATAATTATCCTTCATGCTATTCGTTGTGATGATCTAACCATCTTAATTCATTATTTATGCCAACATAGTGTTTGTATATTTTTAGTGTATTTTTGTAATCACATTTGCATTTTTTAAAGCTAAATTGCACATCTTTGCAATAATAGCCCATGTTGTGCATAATTACCTTATTTCTCAAGAAAATGACATTTTGTATTTTTATAATATTAAATAAGTATTTTAAATCATTTTTATGCGTAAATAGCATTTTTTATCATTTATCGGCTATTTTATAAATTATTTTATCAAATAATTGGTTATTTAACAAATAGGCTCTTTTAATTTTATTTAATTCCGGACCCAGCCCAAATTTTACCCTCAGCCCAATTGTATACGCAGCCCAATACCCAATTACCCCTACCCAATTAACCACCCGATCAGGGAACCCGTTAGATCAAGACCGTTGATCTCTAAGGTCAACGGTCCACATCGCCCCAGCCATTTTAATTAGCCTAACCCGTCTAAACCCTAATCACTTCCCACCAAACACCACCCTAAACGCTCTCATCTCCCTCTCAAACCCTGAAGTCACCATCCCACCCAAACACCCCCAAGAATCCCCTGTTCTAATGGGATTCTNTTTGCATGAAATCTATTTTTCAACTTCAAACTAGTAAGTGAGGTTCCATAAATCCGTAGCCAGAAAAATAAATTGTTTTTTTTTTTTGTTTTTTCTGGAAAGTATTTTCTTATATTAAATTTTGTATTGGACAAGAAAGGAATTCCCCTTGTGTATGCGCGCCTCAAAAAGGTATAGTACTCGATTCCATTACATGCATCGGGGGCAATCGAAAAAGCCAGCATTTCTTGGAATACTGACTATAATGCTACCAATAATTGTACTAATCCAACCGCATATGTCTTTCTCCTACCAAAAGGAAAGAAAAAAGAAATAAGGATTTCCCCTTTGCTTTGACAATGAAATTCTGCCCCCGGTCCCCTTCATAAAATTCATAAAAAGGGAGAGATTTATTGATATATTTATTGGATCCATCGGGACTGACGGGGCTCGAACCCGCAGCTTCCGCCTTATCCGTGTTTTCCTTTTGAATCTTGACAATCTCAAGCCCAAGCGCGTATTTGTAATGTTTCTCTCATATCTCTCTTGATTCGCTAAGCCCTGAAGGTTAAGGTTTCACATTCTCTATGATTTGAACCAAATCTGGTTTAGATCCTATCTTTTAAACATGTTTCTTCGTCTATATTTGCTCTATTATTTATGCGTCTATTGATCTTTTACCGACTCTGTGATTTACTCAAACCTAGGGTTTCAAACCCTTTCTTTACTCGAATTAAACTGATTCAATTATGAATTTTCCTTTAATAAAATTTTATATATGTTCATTTAGTACGAATTCTGTGATATCACTCTTTATATTTCGGCTGATTTGGTGTTTACCCAAAACTAGGGTTTGAAACTTTCTCATTTTCCTTAGTGATTCTGATGAATCTTTCCTTTTCTGTGTCCGATTACTCTATTTTTTTCGTGTTTTCCTAATTTCCTTTTACTTAGCATTTGCTTCAAATATTCTAAACAATTTGTGTTTTGATATTTTTGTGCATTTGCCTTAAATACTCAAAATAATTTGTGTGAATCCTTGATTTATGACCTAAATCACTTTTAATTGATTTCGGAATTATCCCTTACCTTATTTGACTACTGATTGAGTCCATTAACCGATGCTAGCCCAATTTTACGCCTGTTAATTGATCCATGTTGGCCTAAACTGATTGTTGATTGGTTTTAATACCTTATTTGTGTGTTATTGGTTCATTACCTTGTGTGTTCTGCCCTATTTCATGCTATATAAACCCCTCCCCATTCCCCTTTAGGACCAGACCGGAATCACTACATCTCACTGAAAAAAACTTAAGTTCTAATTCTGTGCTTTCTTTGCTATTTTGTTCTATCTCTGGTTTTTGGCTGGCTGAAAGCCAAAGCCAAATATTCTGGGTTCTCAACTATTGCGGTGTTATTCTCGTTTTTCTCGCTTAACTGTTGAGTTGCAATACCTCTGCCAGTTTACCCTTACATATCTATGGTTTTGGTTCTATTGATCCTGTGTGTTTAAAGTGTGTTTTCTCGAGCATGATTCTGTCAAATTGCATGTTTGTTCGAGCCTTTTTAGTTCTCTAATTAAAACTGTTAGCTCTGAGACTATTTGTTTGAATCCTCTTAAGTGTTTAAGCCTAATACCCTCTAATTGGTTTCTTGTATGCAACCTTGTTGATTCTGCCGCTCATGTATCCTGATAACGTGTCTTTCAGCATGCTTTTAGCTCATTCAATCTCATATGGCTGTTTAACTTTTGGCAACTAGGCTATATATGTATGTTATGTGCACCTTTCAGGTTTTAACTCATTAAATGCCATGAATGAAGAACTTTGCAACTTGCCAATTTGTGTTTTAGACCTTTCAATGTAACTCTGTTCACATGTCTAGATTTTGCTATCTATTACTCTATGTTCTGAACTCTGCTATGTTGTCTCCCTAAATCAAGTAGGTCTCTTAAAAAATCTACCCCCTTCAACCATGACCTCCTCTTATGTGCTGCTTATGCTACCCTTGAATCCCATCCTTAGGTTTTCTATAAAATCTGTCCTTGGCCTCCTTAGCGTAAGCACTGCTCGGGGTCTATGTGAGACCCTTGTGAACTCGGACACGCTGGGGTTTGGTCCCTAATCCCTCTTCAACTGATTCTGAACATTTGTTCTCTAAGTGTGAGTACTGCCCTGGGTTCTTGAACCCTTGGGAGCTCTGACACACTAGAGATTTGGGTTCTTTGTGCTTTGCCAATGGTTACTGTATATCTCTGAGCTTTGGAGCTGTTATGGTTTGAAGGCCAAGGTTATCCGGATGCATTGGGCCTGCTGCAGGCTTCCTATAGTTACATACTTTGTAATTTATTCATTCACTTATGGCCTGTAATAATTATTTGTAATAACAATAGGCAATAGTGAATTGGGGAAACTGGGTCTAGTTTAATGTTTGCATGAGAACAGGGTAGAAATCTTGCTTTAGGTGCCTGTTTCTTTCAAATGTTTTCACTACTATATGTTAGATATCTTGCCTATAGGTTATTTATTTGTTCAATTATTTCTGTTACTGCATGCATTAAATAACGTGCCTGTAGGCATTTGTTTCAATACATCATGTTACTGTGTGCGGTAGATAACATGCCTATAGGATTTAATTTGTTCAACATGTTTTGATCCACTTTTAGATGTCATTGCCTATAGGATCAAAATAGTTCTGAATATCCTTTCAAGATTCACATTACTGCATTTAGATACCATGCCTATAAGGTTGTTAAATTAATTTTCTGCATTTAAATACATGCCTGCAAAGTTTCCAAATCAGTTCTGCATTTTCAAAACCACGCCTATAAAGTTTTAAATCACTTCTGCACTTAGATACCATGTTTATAGGAAATTTCAGAACTACTTCTGCATTTAGATACCATGTCAATAGGAATTTTCAGAATCATTTCTGCACTTAGATACCATGTTTATAGGAAATTTCAGAACTACTTCTGCATTTAGATACCATGTCAATAGGAATTTTCAGAATCACTTCTGCATTTAGATACCATGCCCATAAGGTCTTAAGATCAGTTCTTCTACAATTAGATAGCATGCCTATAGATCCTGCCGGTTATCGCCTAGGCAAGCCTATAGGATAATTAAAAGCTTGAAATTGCCAAAAACTGTGTTTGTTTGAGTGCTCATAAATTGCCCAGATTCAGTAAGTAATAAAATCAGTAGGCAAATTGATTAGGTATTTGCTGCCTCGCCTTAATGAAACTGCTGCATACTTTGTGTTCATCTAGATATCCTGCTATAGGACTTTAAATCGTTTAAAACTGTTTGTTTGAGGCGTGCAATTATTTGTCTATTTGTGGAGGTAAATATGAGCCCTTAATTGCATCTTTATGTGATAGTCCTTATTGACTTTTGTTTGTCGCTTAGTTTTCTCCTTTTTAAACAACATAAGTGAGTCTAGAACTTCCTTAAATAGAGGTCCTAAACACCTCCGGGGCCACAGGTAAGGGACGGGTAGTGCACGCATAAGGCACGTACTGGATACTATTAGAACGCTTATGTAACAATAATAAAGGGGAGGGTAATCGGGTAGTAAAGGATATGATGACCTCTGCGCTAATGCTATGTGTAGCACCCCAACTTGGGGACGATTACCAAGTATTGCACAGAAGTGATCCTATAGGCTAAAAAACCTAGGACCCCCTTTTATTCGTTGTTTTAGAAATAATCTCTATTTGTTTAAGTTGCTTTGTTTGCTTATATGACTAATTCACCTAATTAAGTTTGGACGGGACCCACCGTTGTGGACCTCGAGGGGTGCCTAACACCTTCCCTTCAAGGTTATTTCGAGCCCTTTCCCAATCTCTGGTAATGCAAATCGGTTTATGAGTTATTTGCTTTAGGTGCCCTAACGCACCTTAAATGCGTTAGGTGGAGACTCTTCAAATTCCATACCCAATTCCCTAAAGGAAATGAGTTGTCCCAAAGAATGTCGAAACTCGGACTCCGCGAGGAAAAAGGGTGCGCGACACCCGTAGGTCTCGATAGACAGGTTGAGAGTCCTCCAAGTAGGCTATCAGCTCAACGGAAGGTATTGGTGCGCTTCATTTGCTCTGTAGTTGCTTATTTGGTCAGTATAATTAGGACATGTATTGATTGGTATAGCGGGGACCAGTCCCGATATTTATGATACTTATGTACTCTTAGAGGCTTTTAGAGAAATGTCATGTATACGGATAATTGTATGGCCTTGTCAGCCTATGTTTTGAGGTTACAAATGATCATGTTGGCCTTATAAGCCCGTATGTCACGTGTATAAGTTTCTATATCAGGTTGGGTCGTTCTATGTCAAGTATTCTCTCATGTTTATTCTAGTTATCTCATGACAACCTTTTCGGCTCATTTGCCTATGATAGTATGACACGAAAGATACATTATGTTGGTACTCGGTTGAGTAAGGTACCGGGTGTCCGTTGCGTCCCATAGGTTTGGGTCGTGACAAAAGTGGTATCAGAGCAGTTCTGTCCTAGGGAGTCTACAAGTCGTGTCTAGTAGAGTCTTGTTTATGGGTGTGTTGTGCACCACACTTATAAGCAGGAGGCTACATGGCATTTAGGACTCTCACTCTTTCTTCTTACTCTAGATCGTGTGGTAGAGCTCAGTTGTAAGAACTCAATTTTCTAAGCTCTATCTTATTCATAATACGACGATGCCTACATCTAGAAAGACAGTTAGTAAGAGATTGAATGTGGCTATGGAAGAGTTGAGTTAGAGGAACTCGATTTATCATGATGCTTATGATGAGTAAATGCGAGGTCTTCAGCAGATCATGTGTGTACTAAGACATGTAAGCTTCTTGATAAGGAGCCTTAAGGCAGGAATATCTATCCACCCATATGGTGAAAAGCAATGAGAGACTCAGAAGGTAGATACAAGTTTTCAAAAAGTAAAATAAGGAAGGCGAAGAAGGGTATAAGGTACCCAGTTAATGAAGATTATCATTAATTACCATTCAGGAAGAGAGATATAAGCATTTTGTGTTACCTTCAACAGTAATAGATGTATGTACAATCGGCCACACGATCTCAGTTATGCCCTATGGGACCTAACAGATATGGTTTGAGAGAAGGACGGGATATCAGGATCCCGATGGGGTTAGAGTAACCAAAATGATGGATGGATTATTTACGTCAGTTGACATTTCCGAAGGATATTGCAAAATGTGCTAATAGGTCTCCTTGTGAGACATCCAGATGGTGCACTCTAAAATAGTACAGCTAGATATGAGTACTACAAAGATAGGCACTGGAAGCCTGGAAGGGATAAATATTATCTTAGTGTGGCTCCTGTCCCTAGTAGAGAGAGAATGTTAGGCAACCCGAAGAGCCAGTAGATGGAGCAAGGGGAGCTAAAAGTAAAAAAATGTCTTGTCAAATTTTTTAGATAAAGTGATAGACATAAATGTTAGAAGGGAAATAAGAAGAGAGTTAATGAAGAATTATGAGCAAGATGTGATATATGGATGATAACGGTAGATCAAAAAAAATGACAGGATTACAGAGTTTATAGAAAAGGGAAGGAAAAGACGAGAGGTGACAAGCCTTGAGGCAACAAAAGAATATAGGTCATAAACTCATATCCTCATTTCGAGAAATAAGTTCGTGACTTTATCGTGATCACCAGAAGGAAAAGTTAGACCCAGAATAATAGAATCATTTTGGGCTGGTGAACAAGATAAACTAAACATGAATTAGGGACTGAGTGATTTGATAGTGGTCGACATCATGAGAATTTCAGATTTTGTTTCAGCGATAATAGAATGGACAACAGAAGAAAATTCATGAGAAATTCAGGGAATGGTCATTCAGGAAGACGCTTCCCTAAAGCAAGCAATGTGAGCAAAGTTAAGCTAAAGAGACTGTATGTGCCATTTATACTAAGTGTCACCCTCGCGAGTAAGGAATTTTGTTATCCTTGGTATAGAAGGATTACCGCGGGGTGAGTAAGGGTTATCGATGATGAGAAAAGATGCCAAAGATGAAGAGGTCAAACATCTATAGGTAGATCATCGTAGTTCTAAATCTTAGTACTCCCCTAAGGGGGGGGGGGGGAATATGGAGTGATGTGGCATTAAGTCAGAATTAAGTGGTTCTAGTAACTATGGAATGGTAAAGGAAGATTGCACTTATCCAAATCCTACATACATGCTACGATTCCAGAATATTATGCAAACACGATGCCAACAAAAGGAAGTAAGAGTTCCTGCCCAAGATGTTATTGATAAATAAGGAGCTAGTGCGAGACGTAAGTAAAGACAAAGGAAATAACCCAAGAAAGATTACGCGGAATATTGATATGAGAATGGGCCAACGAGTAGTTAGTACTTGATTCAGGAAGAGCCTAGTTATGGCTAGACAAGAGGTTACAGACAAATCAGCAGACCGTGCAAGATAAACATAGTAAAACCCAACATGGGGAATTCAGCCTCGCAGTTATGACATTGTAATACTTGAGATATATTCATATAGGAGTTGGGGAAGTTAAAATGGTACCGTATGAGTGTTACGGAAATAAAAGAGAATGCCACTGGGAAGACAGTCAAAATATCAGTTCAGGAGCAACCGTACAAGCACAAGGGCGTGGAGGAAAGTAACTACAGATAATTATAGGCAAGGAAGGACATCAAAAGGTCCGTCGAGTATACAATATAATAAGCTCACAGCTTTACAAGAGTCAGGGGGTCCTTCCTAAGTACTACAATAAAAGACTAGCCGAGGAAATAAGAAAGAAGGCTTCAACTTAAGCTCAGTGACCTAAAGAAGAAATGGTCTTATAACAACAGTCTCACAACAAGTAATATTCAAGATCATATGAGTTGCACAAAAATTCCGGCATGAGTGGGAACTAAGATAAGCTAAGTAGGCACGCAACAAGAAAGCAGAACGACCAGGAAAAGTAATTTCTTACATTTAAAGAAAGTTGAGAAGGAGCATAAGGAATTATTCGATCAATGATCCAGAGTTAGTTACGTTATGAACGCACTTAAGGTTTCAGAGTATTATCCATGCAGCATATATGTGACAATCATACAACCATAGAAGAATCTGGTATAAGTTAAAAGAAAGAATTGAGTCCAGGTCATAGACAAGGGATTGAATTGTTAGATGATGGTATCACGGATATTTCATAGCATCTATGAAAGGCTAAAGTAATAACTAATACCATGAGCTGCAGATCGGAAGATAGCTTAAGCCTACATAAAGGCTGATCTGAAGGAGGAGGAAACTAAAGAGTTACATCAACGAAGTAAATTAAGAGTCTGATTATTGGACCTAGAAAATTATAGAAATCGTGATTGAGAACATTGCAAAATCATTCTTAATATCTGAGGTACAAGAGAGATAGTACAGTAGCCATATTCTATAACGGCTCTACGATAAAGCTAGTTAGAATGGTACTAGTCTCATAAGAAGTAAGTATGAAGCTCCCATTGGTTTGTGTATGCACCAGAGGTGCAAGTATTATAATAGAGCTTTAAGTTGTGGATGTGAATTATACCTATGCGGAAGGGAGGTCGTGAAAGAGATAGAAGATGTGATGCGAGATTTTAAGGTAAGTAAGGTAAAGGTGAACAACGTATGAGATAATCAAATGCAGAAGGTTGTGAGTAGAAGCGCTGGGATTCAGTATCCAGGAATGATAGCGGCATTGTTAGTGGCATATCTTCCAGACGATGATTCCTAGGTATCGAGAGGTCTAGTTAAGAGAGTAAAGAAGATATTCCGGAATAACATAAGGAGATCTATCACGCAAGCAAGTTGAAGAAAGGTTGCGAGTAGTATAAATAGACATGTATAGGTCACAAGCTAAAGTATGGTAAAGCAACAAGATTTTAGGAAAACAGGAGTAAGGACAGGAAAGGACGAGAAATAGATAAGTCCTGGGGATTAAGCCCAGGAAAAAAAAGAGCTGATGGTTTCTCTAAGTTATAGAAAGCTCAGTATAGCCTGAACGAACTCAAAGGAGTCTAAGACTAATGACATTTAGAAGAGATGGAATGCTGCCATGGTAGTAGAATAAGGGTGTAATTGTGATAGATAAAGGATGAAATTTGGGCCTTCGATTGAGTAATGATTTGAAGGAAAAAAAGAAGAGGGGATTTCATGAATTGTACAGTATTAAAATACCCACATGGAAGAGGGGATGCTATGAAATACGGTTATGGAAGTATAGTATCGCCCCTAGGTGGATCAGGAAAATCACTTTTAATGTTCCTTGATGCGACGTGAACCCTAGTGGTAGTGTTACATAAAAGGTTAAGTTATCAGTGGTAGATTATAGATCAATATTGAGGTGAATCAACAATGGATGGATAAAAGTTATAAAGTATGAGATGAGATTAGGCCATCATTCTTAAGATGAACAGTAATGTGGAAGCATTAAAGGACATAGATTTATATATATGGGATAAGCAATGAAAGTAACCTGGAGTTTGGTAGCAGACCTCAGTAACGTTACATCGAGGTAAGAGTTATGGAATAATATGACCTACTTAGATGCAGTAAAGTCATACGGATGGATAACTGGGTCTATCAAATAAGATATAGCAATATTCGTAAGTTCGACAAAGTACCAAGAGAAGAACTTCAGTATACCTATAGATGCCCAGAGGGATATCTTATCAAGCTTTGTTTATATTTACAAAGTGAGGCCTAGAGATTGGCTAAAAGCTGGAGGAAAAAGGAGAGAAGAGTCGTATAGGCACATTTACAAGGTCAGAGTCGTACAAACAACATGATAGAAGGTAGCAATAGTTACGATATTGGAGGGATTTCGACCATAAATCATGGTGCAAGAAAGAGGCCTAAAGTGGGGAAGGCCCTGGCCTTTGGAATTATTCATAGAACAGTTTCCTAGATGGCAAGGAGAGTACTAAAGTATTCGGAAGACATAAGTTATGAAAATGATAAGTGCATCAATTAACATTCGAGGACGAATGTTCTAAAGGGGGGAATGATGTTACACCCCATGTTTTCGTACGTGAAAGTACGCCATAAGTAAATTGATGGAAGCTCGGAAATGAGATGCTACATCCCGCATTTTCGTACGTTAAAGTTTTGTCGTAATTTAATCGACGTAAATTTAGGAATGAGATTATTTTGGGATTATAAGTATTATGTTATTTCAAATAAGTGATAAGTAAATGCGTGAAGGTGAGAGGGTAAGCGAATCGAAGAAAATGAGTTTCGTCGAAGTTTGACATTTTGGGATAAAATACGGTCCAAGCTATAATACACTGTACTTATGGACTAGTGCCATACAAGGTACCACATGACCATGAAGTAAGGTGTATAAGGTATGTTAAAAGTGAGTAGTATTTTAAGTAATTTGAGATAATTCTTAACTATGTGGGTAATTGGTTAATTATTGGATAATGGGAGATTACCTAGTTGATTAAGGAATTGTTGGGTGATTAATTAAAGAAGTTGGATAAGATTAGGCCCCCTCATGTGGCAGCAAGCCACCCCAATATATATGACTCTTAAGTCATTATTGATTATGTGGCAAGGCTAAGGATTAAGCGTATGTGATTAAGCCACCACATAAAGTGGGGCCCACATCCATCTATCACACCTCCTTTTTTCACTACACCCCCTTAAGGGTATAATAAAGGGAGTTTTTCCAATTAAAGGACAATCGAAACGGGATTTGTTTTATTAACAGATTCAGAGTCGCCACTTGGGAGATTTATGGTGTCCCAAGTCACCGGTTCAAAAATCCCGAATCGAGGAAAAGAATGACTCTGTTTAACAGTCCGCGAACCAGAAATCCGGGTAAGGAATTCTGTTAACTCGGGAGAAGGTGTTAGGCATTCCCGAGTTCGTGGTTCTAGCACGGTCGCTTAACTGTCATATTCGGCTTAATTACCTGATTTTATACAATTATGAGCCTATGTGCAAATTTTAGTTTTAATCGCTTTTATTCATTCTTTAGAGAAAATTGCAACATTATTAAAATACGTCTCGAACCACGTCACATAAATGCACCCGTGGTTTTTGACATATTTTAACATCGTTGAGATTTGAATTTGGGTCACATAAATGTGCACCCGAGTTTAGGAAAGTAGATTATTAAAATATGCTCCTAAAGCAACTACGCGTTTGCACTTTGCGAGGGCCATGAAATTTGCTAAATGGCACGCCTCGAATTCTAAGGTTGAGTTAAAGCTAATTAAAATGAGGGCCACGCAATTGTCATTTTTGTTTGGCACGGCCCACCTCAATTCTAATTTTAAAGGAAATTTAAACTAAATTACGGAGGGCCACAAACCATTGCTATCGATTATGGCTCGCCTCCGTTCTAATTAATGGACTTACTTAACTAACACTAACTATAGTTAAGGTTCTAAGTAACTAATTAAAAAGCTTACATGGGAAAGAAACCATTGTTTTAATCAAAAGGTCTAGGCCCAGAACAAATGAGCCAGCAACCCAACAAGAGGGGAGCAACTTAAATCCCATTTGAGAGGGACAGTCAGGCTTGGGCCCAATATTAAGCCTAGATTCGAATCAGGACAGAGGCTGTAACTGGGCCAGCGTTTGGCCTGGTTTTTGTGATCCAGCTGGTCCATATCCAAGACATAATAGTGCATACACAAATTGATACCAACACATAAACACGAGATTTAAGATTTGAACTCTGATTTAAACCCTTTGACACAAATTGACTAAACCAAAATCAAACTCATTTTTAACACCCCTGGACCTGAGAATGAGTTAGCTCGAGTCCGCAATTTAACTCAAGGGCCAGCCCTTTTACGTTCAGGCCCAACAGACCTGAATCGAGCAATACAAGGTGCAGACTATAGGCTCCTGGGTTCCATGTCGAACCCGTGTAGCAGCAGAAATCACCAAGTTTGAGAAATGATAACAAAAAGGTTCTAGGCATCATTGTCTTTGTAAATGACAAAAACCATCGAATTAATTGATCAAATCTATTGGGTATCAGAAATTAAAACCAATTGAGCATTTCTCTAAGCCATTTTATTCAGAAAAAAAAAGAGAACAAGTTCAGATGCTAAATGAAGAAACCATAAAACCTATTGCTATTGAAAACCATGAAACTCAACTAATTATGTCAATTCCTCACAGAATCAACTCACCAAAACACAATGAAAAGCAGGTCTAAATGCTGAATACCTTTACACACTTTAACATGGTGCCTAGCAAGTCCAAAATTATTCTAATCCTCATAGAATAAACTCACAAAAACATTCAACTGAATACGTATATAAAAAAGGATACATAGAAACAAGCATATAACTAACTAGAAGCTAAACATATAACACTTAAAAAAATTTCAGGAGTGTGTACCTGGATATCGAAATAAAATAAAAGAACAGGAGGTCAGCTAAGCAGCAACAGTATGACAGAATCAGCCCCAGCAAACTCAAACAGATCCAATCCAAACTCAGGAAGAAGATGCAACAATCCAAAGAGTAAAGTTCAATCGAATAACCAATCAGTAAAACTTCAAACCCAGTTTTACACCCCCATATTCGACATATTCTAAACCATCAAATGCATCCGAAAGTATTTTAAACGTGAAAACTTCAGGAAATCAAAGAAAAGGAAAAGGAATTTAATCAAACAGTGAACTTCAGCCGTCTCTTTTCTCTGATTTTTTAGCTCTTAAAATCTCCAGGATCTCTTAGGTCTCTCAATTTTGCAGGATTTTTAGCTCTTAAAGTTCTCTCTAAAATCTGATATTGGGTCTATGTATTTTTTTGCTCTTCCCGTTCTAAATCTGCCCATGCAAGGCAAGAATGCCATACCTTTATAGGCAAGCAATTAGGGCAGCCCTGCTGATTTTAGTTTACCCCTTAGGTCCTTTTTAAATTTCTTGTTTTAGCTTAGGGCTCCCTAAAATTCTGACTTGTTACTCATGTTATACTACCAAAAACCTAAAATTCAAAAAGAACCCCCCTACTAGAAGCTTCCTAGGCAGTTACACTAAGATTCCCTAAGTGTGTTGCCTATACTACCCTTCAAACCTTTGTTTATTACCCTTTAACATCCCCTGGTTCAACAGGCCAGGCCAATTGGGTCATAGACCCCAAATTGAGTGCCTATTTGGGCCTATTGCTTCTTGCAAACTAATTGCAGCATTTATGGGCCTAAATTAAAGCTAAAACAAATTTCCCAAACAAAGAAACTGGAACCATTTCTAACAGAAACAAACGGAACAAAGGCAAAAACAAAGAACTGACCAATCCAATCTATACAACAACTAATTATGGACCTAATCTCATTAACTAGGAAATTAGACTGATAATGAAATATTCAAGCATACAGAAGCCTAAGGTGACTACAAATTAAAGCCAAATCAAGAACAAACAAGAAGAGGAGATGAAATAAAAACACAGAAGAAAAAATTCATCAACAAGAACGAGACGAACAAGAAGAAATACCTAGAAAACTAACTAAAGACTAATTCAACGAACCATGGCAGACTTCTTCGAATCATTGACCAAAATAGCCCTTAATCATGTGTTTTCATGTGAAAACACACGAATAAGGCCTATTATAGTCAACAATCGTCAATAAACCCCTGACTTGTACTTTATGGATTTTAGGATTTTCTTTCAAAACTAGATTCGAAGAACCTGGGGATGATTTGAGGGAAAGCCTTTATGGATTTGATATGAGGGAGGTGAGGGGGCTTTATGGTGTAAATTTGGGGCTGGTCAGAGGTGGCGCCGCCACCGAGGAAAATTGTGGCGGCGCTAGGGTTTTGGAGATTTGAGGGGTTCCAGTGAGATTCAAGAGGAGCTGATGGTGGATTCATGATGAGGAAGGGGAGAGGGAGCTCTGGTGAAATTTGGGGGTCATTGGAGACTCGCCGCCGCCGTAGACGATTTCAGGCGGCGGCGGACGGTGGGGACGGTGGTCTCTAGGGTTTGAATAGAGGAGGGAGGCGATGAGTGAAAGGGGGGAGGGTGACGTTTAGACAATTTTATACTTAAACACCCTAGCTTCCCAGCCGTTCGATCAAGAAACCTCGACGGCTGGGATTTGAAATCAGCTAAACGGGGTCGTTTTTGGGGTCAAGGGGGGGAAGCCTGGACCAGGTTATGTGATTTGGGCTTGGACGGGTGGTTGGGCTAGGTCATGTGATTACTTTTCTCATTTGGACGAGTTTAAATGGAAAATAAGCTGAGCTTGCTTTGGGCTCGAATTGGATTAAGGGGGTTGGCCCAAGTGCTGATCTCTCTTTGTTTTTCTTTTCTTTTATTTCCTTTTTTTGTTTTTAATCTTTTTCTTTTATTTTTCTTTTTTCAAAAATTAAAAAAAAATAAAAATCTGAATTAAACCCTAGGACCTAATTAAACTAATTAAACCTAAATGATGGTTAACACAGTTAATTAAAATAAATTAAAGAAAAACTAACAAAATTCAAAGCTAGAAAAACAAATCAATTTTTTTGTGATTTTTGTATTTTTGTAAAACCCTAATTACTAATTAATCTAAAATATGTAAAATTAAATCCTAAATGTGCATGCAACGTATTTTTTTTGTATTTTCCATTAATTAAAATAAAGTAAACATGTACAAACAAATGCAAACAATTAACAGAAAATGCCACAAAAATCCACAAAGTTGCAAATAATAAAAAGAAATTATTTTGTTTTGAAACTATGGGAGTACTTCATATAGGGCAAAAATCACGTGCTCACAGCTGCCCCTCTTTGCTCGAAAACACGAAGAGTTTTCGTGCAAAGACAAAGTGAGCGGATACGAGCGATTTTTGCCCGTTTTAATACTCCGTGGGAAGCATTTTTGAAAGATTTGACCGCACCCTGCTTCCGAGGTTGCCTACATATCCTTGGCTATAAAGGAATCAGGTCAGTGTAGTTCGGGAATGTCTGGTAGCTGGGACTACCATGAAGCTGTGATTTCACTGTTGTTGTTGTTGCTGCTACTGCTTACTGAACCCACTTATTACACCATGTCAAAATAAAAGAAGCTATACTAGACTATGATCAATGCTTTACAAAAATCCTATCTATATCTTCAAACTTGCTCTAGTGGTTCTTGTTGCCTTGTTGACTTGTATTCTCCTAGTGAAATTCCTCTGTTGTCGACTTGAATTGTAATCTGAGATGTTTTCCCTTTCTTCAGGTGGACACCTGACTGCTGAACTTGAACTGTATTCCCTTGCTCTCCAGGCGGGTTCCTGATTGCTAAACTTGAATGTATTCTCTGCTCTCCAGGCGGGCTCCTGAATGCTAAACTTGAATGTACTCCCTGCTCTCCGGGCGAGCTCCTGACGGCTAAATTTGAAATGTATTCCCTTGTTCTCCAGGCGGGCTCCTGACTGCTGACTTGGAATGTGTTCCCTTGTTCTCCAGGCGGGCTCCTGATTTCAACAAAATAGACAAAACAAAGAAAATTTTCTGCCCCAGTTTGGTAGCTGGGCTCATATATGAGTGTTAACCGAATCATATTACCAAATATCAATAAGAACTTGAAAGCTAAGACTTGAATTGTACTCCCTTGTTCTCCAGGTGGGTTCCTGACTGCTGACTTGAAATGTATTCCCTGCTCTCCAGGCGGGCTCCTGACTTCAGACTTGAAATGTATTCCCTTGTTCTTCAGGCGGGCTCCTGACTGCTGACTTTGAATGTGCTCCCTTGTTCTCCAGGCGGGCTCCTGACTGCTGACTTTGAAATGTGCTCCCTTGTTCTCCAGGCGGGCTCCTGACTTCAACAAAATAGACAAAACAAAGAAAATTTTCTGCCCCAGTTCGGTGGCTAAGCACATATGTGATTGTAAACTACATCATGTTACCAACTATCAGTAGAATTTGAAAGCTAAAACTTGAATTGTACTCCCTTGTTCTCCAGGCGGGCTCCTGATTGCTGACTTTGAAATGTGCTCCCTTGTTCTCCAGGCGGGCTCCTGACTGCTAAACTTGAATGTATTCCCTTGTTCTCCAGGCGGGCTCCTGATTGCTGACTTTGAAATGTGCTCCCTTGTTCTCCAGGCGGGCTCCTGACTGCTGACTTGAATGTATTCCCTTGTTCTCCAGGCGGGCTCCTGATTGCTGACTTGAAATGTGTTCCCTTGTTCTCTTGGAGGGCTCCTGACTTCAAACAAATAGACAAAACAAAGAAAATTTTCTGCCCCAGTTTGATGGCTGGGTGAACATGTGGTTATAAACTAAATCATGTTGCCAAATATCAGTAAATACTTGAAAGGTAAGACTTGAATTGTACTCCCTTGTTCTCCAGACGGGCTCCTGACTGCTGCATTTGAAATGTATTCCCTTGTTCTCCAGGCGGGCTCCCGACTGCTGACTTTGAAATGTGCTCCCTTGTTCTCCAGGCGGGCTCCTGACTGCTGACTTTGAAATGTGCTCCCTTGTTCTCTAGGTGGGCTCCTGACTGCTGACTTGAAATGTATTCCTTGTTCTCCAGGTGGGCTCCTGATTTCAACAAAATAGACAAAAACAAAGAAAACTTCAGCACTAGTTTGGTAGCTGGGCTCATATATGAGTGTTAACCGAATCATATTGCCAAATATCAATAAGAACTTAAAAGCTAAAACTTGAATTGTACTCCCTTGTTCTCCAGGAGGGCTCCTGACTGCTGACTTGAAATGTATTCCCTGTTCTCCAGGCGGGCTCCTGACTTCAGCTGACTTGAAATGTATTCCCTTGTTCTTCAGGCGGGCTCCTGACTGCTGACTTTGAATGTGCTCCCTTGTTCTCCAGGCGGGCTCCTGACTGCTGACTTTGAAATGTGCTCCCTTGTTCTCCAGGCGGGCTCCTGACTGCTGACTTGAAATGTATTCCCTGTTCTCCAGGTGGGCTCCTGATTTCAACAAAACAGACACAACAAAGAAAATTTTCTGCCCCAGTTTGGTGGCTGGGCACATATGTCATTGTAAACTACATCATGTTACCAAATATCAGTAAAAATTTGAAAGCTAAAACTTGAACTGTACTCCCTTGTTCTCCAGGCGGGCTCCTGACTGCTGATTTGAAATGTATTCCCTTGTTCTCCAGGCGGGCTCCTGACTGTTGAACATGAAATATATTCCCTGTTCTCCAGGTGGGCTCCTGATTTCAACAAAATAAACAAAAAACAGAGAAAATTTCTGCCCCAGTTCGGTAGCTGGGCATATATATGAGTGTAAACCGAATCATGTTACCAAATATCAATATGAACTTCAAAGCTGAAACCTCAACTGTACTCCCTCGCTCTCCAGGTGGGCGCCTGATTGCTGAAACTTGAATTGTGTTCCCTTGTTCTCTAGGTGGGCTCCTGATTGCTGAACTTGAATGTATTCCCATGTTCTCCAGGCGGGCTCCTGACTGCTTAACTTGAATGTATTCCTTGCTCTCCAAGCGGGCTCCTGACTGCTGACTTGAAATGTATTCCCTTGTTCCCAGGCGGGCTCCTGACTGGCCTGACCTTGAATGCGTTCCCTTGTTCTCCAGGCGGGCTCCTGACTTCAACAAAATAGACAAAACAAAGAAAATTTTCTGCCCCAGTTTGGTGGCTGGGTGCACATGTGGTTGTAAACTAAATCATGTTGCCAAATATCAGTAAAAACTTGAAAGATAAGACTTGAATTGTACTCCCTTGTTCTCCAGGCGGGCGCCTGACTGCTGCATTTGAAATGTATTCCCTTGTTCTCCAGGCGGGCTCCTGACTGCTGCATTTGAAATGTGCTCCCTTATTCTCCAGGCGGGCTCCTGACCGCTGACTTGGATGTATTCCCTTGTTCTCCAAGCAGGCTCCTGACTTCAACAAAACAACAAAACACAAAAAACTTTCTGCCCCAGTTTGGTGGCTGGGCACATATGTGATTGTAAACTACATCATGTTACCAAATATCAGTAAGAATTTGAAAGCTAAAACTTGAATTATTCTCCCTTGTTCTCCAGGTGGGCTCCTGATTGCTGACTTTGAAATGTGCTCCCTTGTTCTCCAGGTGGGGTCCTGATTGCTGAACTTGAAATGTATTCCCTCGTTCTCCAGGTGGGCTCCTGAGTGCTGAACTTGAAATGTGCTCCCTTGTTCTTTAGGCGGGCTCTTGACTGCTGACTTGAAATGTGCTCCCTTATTCTCCAGGCGGGCTCCTGACTTCAACAAAATAGACAAAATAAAGAAAATTTTCTGCCCCAGTTTGGTGGCTGGGCCCATATGTGATTGTACACTACATCATATTACCAACTATTAGTAAGAATTTGAAAGCTAAAACTTGAATTGTACTCCCTTGTTCTCTAGGCGGGGCTCCTGATTCCTGAACTCGAAATGTGTTTCCTTGTTCTCCAGGCGGGCTCCTGACTGCTAAACTTGAATGTATTCCCTTGTTCTCCAGGCGGGCTCCTGAAAGTTTATGATCAAACCTGTTTGGTGCTTGCTCTTCCCCTACGGAGAGTTCCTCCGAAACAAACGAAATTTCCTGCCCCTGTTTCAATCAAAGGAAAATCTTGTCAGTTTAAAATGGTGGTTAGTTGATGGCATTCTTGCTGAAGGTCTTTCCGCTGTCATGATTTGTTTTGACGTGCTTCCCCTGAACTGGCCCTGAACCTCTTGACTTTCTGACTGACCTCAAATCTCATGACCCTTGATGACCCGAGTGTTCCATACCCATACTGTTGTTTTACACTTCAGACCCCTTTATCTGAACTTTTGCATCTCCCATGACATTACCAAATCATTCCACCGATAAAACTTCCGGTGACTCCTTATATCCCGCTTTACATCATGCTATCTTTGGTATGTTCTGGCCATACTGTGCTTTGCAATTTTGGAAATTGGTAGTGAGCTTTGAAATCCTTTCTTATTTGCTTTGAACAAAACGGACATTGGAACATCTTAGAGAAACAAAACCCCAAAAGAAATGAAATGCAATGACCTTGAGAGTTAAGGATAAAGAAAATCCAAAACAAGACGACTTGCTAAAAGGAAAAAGAAAAAGAGACTTATCTGAGTGGAACAACTGGCACCAATGATCATGACATGCATTTCGGACTAATCGACCCAATCTGTCCAACCAATCAACTTTCAGTTGCCATACTTTGTTCCCCCGGAACTCCACAACCTGATTTCTTCACCCAAACCTTAACCTTGTTTATCCTGCAGTGCGCTGAAAGGTTTTCACCCACAGACCTCTCTCATTTGTTCATCTCTTAACTCACTTTCGCCTTAAGGTGCCCGTGAGGGTTTTCACCAATAAGACTCTCTCGTTTTTCATTTCTCTCAGCTCCCGTCGCCTTATGGTGCCCGTGAGGGTTTTCACCAATAAGACTCTCTCATTTTTCATTAATTTTCCTGCTTGGACCGGAGTGTTGCCCCTGATATGAATCACCTCTTCCAGCTCGACTTGGCATTTTTTGAAGACTGATCAGAAGGTCTTTCTTTGGACCGTAATGTGGGCTTTTGGATAGGGTTAGAAAGAAAAGGTATTAAAGGCTCAAAAACAATTCAAATGGGTTTAAAAATTACAACTTTCGGAATCAGATTTCTTACAACAACCACAACTTCTGCCCCAGTTTCTTGCTTGGGGACTTTTGGATCTTATTTTGATGGGACCGAACCGTGAGGCTGCCTACGTATCCTTAAAGGAATCAGGTCGAACGTAGTTCATGTCATAGAAATTACTTTGTTGTTGTGATTTTTCTTTTCTTTTTCTTTCTCTTCTTTTATTCTTTTCTTTTCTTTCTTCTTTTTCTTTTTGTTGTTTTGTTGTTTTGTTTTTTTTCTTTTTCTTTTTCTTCTCTTTTTCTTTTTTTTCTTTTTCCTTTTCTTCTTCTTTTCCTTCTCTCTCTTTTCATTTTTTTTCTTTTCTCTTTTCTTTACTTATCTCTTGCGCTTGAGTTTCTGATCTTTGCTACTGATTCCAAAAGAGGGGTATGAAAGGAAATAAACAAGGCTCAAAGGGGTAACAAAGGGTAAAGTGTTTAGATAGCAGAACAAAATGCCTTCGTCATTCCATTCTTCAAAATATGCCAAAACAAATACCAATTTAACCAAAGAAAATCATACATAGTATCTCTTGACTGCATCGGAGTTGATGGCCATTTCTACACACTTCTCTTCTATGTCTGATAAATACAAAGCACCATTCGACAACACTCTAGTTACAATGAACGGCCCCTGCCAATTTGGGGCGAACTTGCCTTTGGCCTCAGCCTGATGCGGAAGAATACGTCTCAACACTTGCTGACCCACTTCGAACTTTCGTGGACGCACCTTCTCATTATATGCTCTTGCCATTCTTTGTTGATACAATTGGTCATGACACACTGCTGCCAATCTTTTCTCGTCGATCAAACTCAATTGCTAAAGCGAGTTCTGACCCACTCATCATCATCAATTTCGGCTTCAGCGGCAATCCGAAGGGATGGGATTTCAACTTTTCAGAATTAGCTTGGCTTCTAAAACTGGGCCGAAGATTCCTCATGCATGTCATGTCATTGAAACCAGCATAAAAAGAACTGTGTAAGGAAGAAAAGAAAAACAAAAATAAAATTATCAGGAATAATGAAAAAAAAGAAATTGCATTTCATTGAAATCAACAGATAGCGAGGTTTATACATCCAAATGGATGGAACATAGAATCTGACTTACAACCCTGGAATAACCCTGATAGACTGAAAGAAAATCAAAGCAATCTACCAAAACTCCTTCCGGGTAGGGAGATGAGTAGCTTCCCAATTGCTAAGCTTCACATTCGGCCTGACAAAATGCACCTCTTCATCACCAGAACCTTCCCTAATTTCTACCATGTTCACTTCATCAAACAGACTTTGATCCCACTCAAATCAACTCCTCATCAAAGACAACCACAGGCTTTGGAACTGCCGACACCGGATGCTTCACTGCCCTTGACTTGACAAAAGTCCTGAAGAGGTGTGGGATAGGCCTAGAGAGCGGCCATGCTTTCTTTTCCAACTTTGTAGCCTTCTTCACATCATCCCCTGTAGGCTTGAACCTCAGACCAAATGTACCCAGATTTTTACGTAGAGATACTGGCTGCACAATACCTTGCAAAGATGCGCCCAGAACTTTACCCGGCACAAAACCATACTTCAACATCTCATTAGCTACCATGCAGATCGAAAGTGATAACCTCGACCTTGGAATGCATTTTCCTTCAGGAACCTTTTCGACAGACATCATTTCGGAAGTTTGATAAGCTAAAGGTCCTTGATCATCTCCAGCCTTAATAAATGGAACAGATGAATCTTCATGAAAGGATAAATCCTCTTCCCCACGCACAACTATCTCTTGTTTGTCCCACTCAAATTTCACCATTTGATGTAACGACGATGGCACTGCCTTAGCCGCATGTATCCAAGGCCTACCCAATAACAAATTATACGGGGCAACCACGTCTAGCACTTGAAATTCCACACTGAAACCAACTGGCCCTATTACCAATTCAAGCGTTATATCTCCAACAGAACCTTTTCCTTTCCCATCAAGACCTCGAACACCTACACTGTTCATGTGGATTCTTTCGGTGCCGATCTTCAACTTTTGCAAAGTGGACAGAGGGCAAATATTTGCACTGGATCCATTATCCACCAACACTCTGGTGACAAAATAGTTTTCGCATTTCACCGTGATACAAAGAGCTCGATTGTGTTCCGTACCCTCTATAGGAAGCTCATCATCTGCAAACGTGGTCCTATTTTCTTCGAAGATCCTGCTAGCAATCTTTTCTAATTGAGTCACTGTGATATTATCAGGAACATGTGCCTCGTTCAAAATCTTCATTATGGCCCCGCGTGTTCATCCGAATGTGTCAACAAAGATAACAGAGAAATATTAGCTGGAGTTTTCCTTAATTGTTCAATAATGGAATAGTCTTGCACTTTCATCTTTCTCAAGAACTCTTCGCCTCCTCCTCGGTCACTGATTTCCTTACTGGCATTTGGCTACCCTTGAAGAGCTTGGCCTTCCCTAGTTCTTTGGAGGTAAGACATCCTCCGAAATGAGTCGATCCTCCGATCTCAACAAATTCTTCCTCCACTTCCCTTCCTTTGTGTGCCATTATTGCTCGTTTGCAGTTCCCTGGGAAATCCTTTGTTTCAACCGCTGGCAACTGAGTCATCGATTTAATAGCAACAGGGGTAATGGGAGACCCTTTCACAACTACAACAGGCTTGCTTGGCACCCCTAGTACCACCAACTTTGGCTTTTTCCGACTTGACCCGACACCATTCGAAGACCCTTTTGCAAATATGACACGTTTTCTAGATACTTCATCTTGCTCCACAATCTTAGCGGGTTTTTTAATTTCAATGCGAGGCCTGAAATGAGGAGTGCAACAGTATGGATCCGAGGTCTTGAAAGTTGGTTTTGTACCATAGTCTTGGGCATCAGGAACCTTGAACAAGGTTTCACTAGAAGATAGAGGGGTGTTGGCATGGGGAGGAGCTGCAAAAACGGGAGTAGTTAATGACACGCTTGTATTGGCGGGTGGAGCGTGAAAAGGCTGGGACAAGATGCCAGGGTAGTTGTGGCAAGGGGTAAAGCCTGGGGTATGCTGTGGGGAGAAATTAGCAGCATTGGGAATCTGAGATTGTGGTGGTAGTGGGACGGAAGCACAATTTTCGATGTAGTTGGCGGGGAATGAGGGTATAGGGTACCCACTAATCAAAGCCTGGTACATCTCCGTTATCTGGCGTTTCAATCTTTGGGCCTCTTCTTTTTAACTCAAATTCCGATTCGATAACACCTATGTCCGATCCCTTACTAGTCATGGCTGTCTTGCTGTTTGACCTAGTGTGCATGGATGACTCGCCCGAATGCCACAAACTAACCACCTGCCTGTACTCAATACATCAACAACAACCTTGTTAGCGATTAGGGCTTTAACAGATTGGTAACCGCACATTTTGGGGCATGAATGCACCTAAGCAGTTAACCGTTTCTATTATGCATTTGATCGGCTGCATGCGTCATCCCGGCTTTCCTCATTTCTATTTGCAACTTCTTCTCTTTTCCCCAATTTCTTTCTTCTCTTTTTTTTTCTCTCTTGCCTTTGCTTTCTTTTGTTTTTATTCTCTCATTTCTCCCTCTTATTTTGCCATTGTTTCCTTCTCTCGGTTTCTTATTTTCTCTCTTTTTCTTTTCGTTTCCTCTCTTGTTTTTCCTCTCTTTTTCTTTCCTTTTTCTTCTTTTTTTTTCTTTTCATTCTTTCCTTTGCCCTCTCTTTGTTTTTACTCTCTCATTTTCTCTCTCTTATTTTTCCATGGTTTCCTCCTCACTGTTTCTTATTTTCTCTCTTTTCCTTTTCCTTTTGCTCTTATTTTTCCTCTCTTCTCTCTTTTTTATCACTCTTTTTTCTTTCTTTTGGTTATGGTTGAATCCTATGGAGATTGCCTACGTATCATGACCCCGCATGAATCAGACCGAGCGTAGTTCTGGGGGATAAAAATAATAAAACATTTTGGGATTTTCAAATTTCATAAAAATAAAATGTTTTGATTACAATGACTCATCCTACCAAATTTTTACCATAAAAACCAACAGGCTCAAAAGGAAACTAACAGAAGAAAAATCAAGACTCATTTTTTACTCAAAAAGTTAGCACTATTTTTCAAAATTTTCATAAAAATATCCGGCTTTGCCAATACGGCCTTTCAGCACTTCGAGGAAGAAGATTTTAAGGCTGCGTTCGCTAACCGGCCAAAACCGTGAAAAATGACCAAAGGCGCCGTTCTTGCAAAAACAGCCTTCCGGCGCCCTTTTGGGGACATTCGGCTATTTTGACAAGAATGGCATCACCTTACTTATTTACAATAAAAATAAAATTTTAGTTCTTTTTGGGCTATTTTTCAAAAAGGAAGTTGGACCTGATGGGGGTTGCCTACGTATCTCACACCCTGTGAGAATCAAACTGGCGTTGGTTTCAGTAACGTTTGGACATTGGTTTTTTCTTTCAAAACGAGTGATTAACTCACTTAACCCTTACACTGCTATTTTCTTTTTCAAACTCTCCCCTTTTACTCAAATGGCCGGTCAGCATGCAAATCCGAATCAAATAAATGCACAAGTAGGATGCATCAGGATGGTCCGTTATTTTGGGTACACCTGTCCTAGACGGACCCAACCCCTGTGTTGAGTCCCCTAAGTCAAATGCACATGATGCAGATAAGCGTTCCTACTAGGGATCCGGCATGAGGCTGAGTTATTCTAGGTTCAAAACCTGGGTATATGTTCTAGACTGTGTACCCGAGCGGACAACTCGAGTCGAGGAGGGGGCTACGTACCGGGAACCAAAAGGCCATCCGGATTAGTAACTTGTCTGAGCCTCTTTCTTATTTCAAGGAATGACACTAACAGAATAGGGAGTTTCGACCAGCGAGCACATCCCCGAAGATGAGAAGAGAAGGGTTTCGCAATAATTTTAATATATACAGTTCAGATAATATCAAGCGGTAAAAGCATCATTTAGCACATTAGGCCCAAACATGTAATAAAATCAGATAACAGATAAAGCCAAAATATAACAATTCATCTAAGCTTGAATTCTGAACCCTGAACCAGAAGTTCTGGGTTCTCGTCCCCAGCAGATTCGCCAGAGCTGTCACACCTCTTTTTCTCACTACACCCCCTTAAGGGTATAATAAAGGGAGCTTTTCCAATTAAAGGACAATCGAAACGGGATTTGTTTTATTAACAGATTCAGAGTCGCCACTTGGGAGATTTATGGTGTCCCAAGTCACCGGTTCAAAAATCCCGAATCGAGGAAAAGAATGGCTCTGTTTAACAATCCACGAACAAGAAATCCGGATAAGGAATTCTGTTAACTCGGGAGAAGGTGTTAGGCATTCCTGAGTTCCGGAATAAAGGGTATGTGATAATATCTCTTTTCTCTGATTTTTTAGCTCTTAAAATCTCCAGGATATCTTAGGTCTCTCAATTTTGCAGGATTTTTAGCTCTTAAAGTTCTCTCTGAAGTCTGATATTGGGTCTATGTATTTTTTTGTTCTTCCCGTTCTAAATCTGCCCTTGCAAGGCAAGAATGCCATACCTTTATAGGCAAGAAATTAGGGCAACCCTGCTGATTTTAGTTTACCCCTTAGGTCCTTTTTTAATTTCTTGTTTTAGCTTAAGACTCCCTAGAATTCTGACTTGTTACTCAAGTTATACTACCAAAAACCTGAAATTCAAAAAGAACCCCCCTACAAGAAGCTTCCTAGGCAGTTACACTAAGATTCCCTAAGTGTGTTGCCAATACTACCCTTCAAACCTTTGTTTATTACCCTTTAACACCCCCTGGTCCAACAGGCCAGGCCAATTGGGTCATAGACCCCAAATTTAGTGCCTATTTGGGCCTACTGCTTCTTGCAAACTAATTGCAGCATTTATGGGCCTAAATTAAAGCTAAAACAAATTTCCCAAACAAAGAAACTGGAACCATTTCTAACAGAAACAAACGGAACAAAGGCAAAAACAAAGAACTGACCAATCCAATCTATCCAGCAACTAATTATGGACCTAAACTCATTAACTAGGCAATTAGACTGATAATGAAATATTCAAGCATACAGAAGCCTTAGGTGACTACAAATTAAAACCAAATCAAGAACAAACAAGAAGAGGAGATGAAATAAAAACACAGAAGAAAAAATTCATCAACAAGAACGAGACGAACAAGAAGAAATACCTAGAAAACTGGCTAAAGACTAATTCAACGAACCATGGCAGACTTCTTCGAATCATTGACCGAAATAGCCCTTAATGATGTGTTTTCATGTGAAAACACACGAATAAGGCCTATTATAGTAACCAATCGTCAATAAACCCCTGACTTGTACTTTATGGATTTTAGGGTTTTCTTTCAAAACTAGATTCGAAGAACCTGGGGATGAGGGAAAGCCTTTATGGATTTGATATGAGGGAGGTGAGGGGGCTTTATGGTGTAAATTTGGGGCTGGTTAGAGGTGGCGCCGCCACCGGGGAAAATTGTGGCGGCGCTAGGGTTTTGGAGATTCGAGGGGCTCCAGTGAGATTCAAGAGGAGCTGATGGTGGATTCATGATGAGGAAGGGGAGAGGGAGCTTTGGTGAAATTTTGGGGGTCATTGGAGACTCGCAGCCGCCGTAGGCGATTTCCGGCGGTGGCGGACGGTGAGGACGGTGGTCTCTAGGGTTTGAATAGAGGAGGGAGGCGATGAGTGAAAGGGGGGGGGGAGGGTGACGTTTGGACAATTTTGTACTTAAACACCCTAGCTTCCCAGCCGTTCGATCAAGAAACCTCGACGGCTGGGATTTGAAATCAGCTAAACGGGGTCGTTTTTGGGTCAAGGGGGGGAAGCCTGGACCGGGTTATATGATTTGGGCTAGGACGGTTGGTTGGGCTGGGTCAGGTGATGATTTTTCTCATTTGGACGGGTTTAAATGGAAAATAAGCTGAGCTTGCTTTGGGCTCGAATTGGATTAAGGGGGTTGGCCCAAGTGCTGATCTCTCTTTGTTTTTCTTTTCTTTTATTTCCTTTTTTTGTTTTTAATCTTTTTCTTTTCTTTTTCTTTTTCAAAAATTAAAAAAAAATAAAAATCTGAATTAAACCCTAGGACCTAATTAAACTAATTAAACCTAAATGATGGTTAACACAATTAATTAAAACAAATTAAAGAAAAACTAACAAAATTTAAAGCTAGAAAAACAAATCAATTTTTTTGTGATTTTTGTATTTTTGTAAAATCCTAATTACTAATTAATTTAAAATATGTAAAATTAAATCCTAAATGTGCATGCAATGTATTTTTTTTTGTATTTTCCATTAATTAAAATAAAGTAAACATGCACAAACAAATGCAAACAATTAACAGAAAATGCCTCGAAAATCCACAAAATTGCAAATAATAAAAAGAAATTATTTTATTTTGAAACTATGGGAGTACTTCATATAGGGCAAAAATCATGTGCTCACACCATCTATAAGATATCTCAAACTTAAGAGTCTCATCATGTTGCTTTGAGTCATTCTAATATGCATCTGCATATATGACATAAGCAATGTAAGATCTTTAACAATTCAAAGCAACGTGAGATTTTGCGATTGTAAGGGAGTACGGTGCAATCTTTCTCAAGAATATCATACGAATTTTCCCCTACTTCGATTTGCTGTTACGTGATTTATTGCAATTGATGTATGTTAGAGAGATTGTCAAGAGAATCGGCTCAGGTATGTTAAGGCTATCCCTTCTTTCCTTTTGGCATGATCCATACGGTACAAACGAAAAGAGCAAATGCATAACTTCCATAAATGACTCTATTCATAGAAATGCTAGAGATGCTTATGTTCTTGATTCCCCATGTGTCCTATTATTCTATCATCTGTCCATGGGTCTCAGAAAATACGTAAGTTGAAAAAGTATACTTCATGATATTACTCAATGGCATAATGGTCTTATACATTCCAAGAGATTTTATTGACGTACTTTTCATGCATTGCATTCATTTATATATATACATTGACCCATGACCAGATGGCATTATATACGCGTATATATATGTATATGGGATATGGGAAAAGGTTACGGTGTTATATACGCACCACCACTTGATCAGCTCGTATACCTTGATGATTTGCCCGCAGTGGCCGAGATGATATGACGGGATGCCGTCAGAGGCTTGATGATGTTATGAACACATATACCTATACATGGTATGACATTTTATACGCATATGCATGACATTATAAGTATTAAATGATTCACAGGGCTATTCAGACTTACATGTCGAGTCTTTTATTCCATGTTTCTCTCATGTCTACTATTTACTGATTTTCATTCCTTACATAATCGGTACATTATTTGTAGTGATGTCCCTTTTGTGTGAGGACGCTGCGTTTCATGCTCGCAAGTCCCGATAGACAGGTTGAGAGTCCTCCAAGTAGGCTATCAGCTCAGCGGAATGTGTTGGTGCGCTCCATTAGCTCCGGAGTTCCTTATTTGGTCAGTATAATTAGGACACGTATTGATTGGTATGACGGGGTCCTGTCCCGACCTTTATGATACTTATGTACTCTTAGAGGCTTGTAGACAAATGTCATGTATACGGATAATTGTATGGCCTTGTCGGCCTATGTTTTGAGGTTACAAATGATCATGTTGGCCTTATAGGCCCGTATGTCACGTGTATAAGTTTCTATATCAGGTTGGGTCGTTCTATGTCATGCATTCTCTCATGTTTATTCTAGTTTTCTCATGACAGCCTTTTCGACTCATTTACCTATGATAGTATGACACAAAATATACTTTATGTTGGTACTCGGTTGAGTAAGGTACCGGGTGCCCGTTGCGGCCCATAGGTTTGGGTCGTGACAAGTGCAAGGTTCCCTGCTGCTAAAAAAAATAAAAACTAACTATACCCGGTTCAAACAAAACCCTTGGAAAAGAACTGCGGCACAAAGAAAAATAAGGGGGAATTAATATATTACCTAACAGAAAAAAAATCTTTTTGTTCTTTTTTTTTCCGACTTTAATCCCTCAAGAAACCCGTCGAACGATATCCATCGTCGGAAAAAGTCGAAAATTTTAATGGTTTTTTTCAATTTTTTCTAACTACTAAAAAAGCAAAATCTAACACATATACATACAACATACAATTATCCCCCACCCCACACTTTAAATTGTGGCATGTCCCCATGACACACAAGTTAAAAAGCATAAGGTAGAGGAAACTTCCCCGAATCTCTAGTCGGGATCTGAATCAACGTCGGGCTCCATTCTTCTTGCCCGAACTAGTGCGTACATCCATGCAGACAGCTTTTTCTCAGCCTTCTTGGGGTACACCCCACACCTGTCTTTCTCAATCACTGGAGCACTCTCTTTCGCGCCTTTCACTTTCCACTCAACACTTGCAGCTGGCTTCTCCTTTTTCACTCTAGTTGCTACATTCATCTCAAAAGTCACCGTCTCCTCACCCACTCTAAGCAAGAGTTTTCTATCATGTATGTCTAATATAAGTCTACCCGTTGCTAAAAATGTTCTTCCTAGGATGAGGAGGACCTCCTTGTTCTCCTTCATTTTCACCACTATGAAATCTACAGGAAATATAAACTTATCCACCCACACCAACACAACTTCTACTATCCCCTTGGGTGTTATAGCTGTTTGGTCTGCCAGCTGCAAAGATATTGGCACCGACCTTATCTCTCCAATCTCCTTCTCCAGTTTCCTATAAATAGACAATGGCATTAGATTAATTGAGGCACCAGAATCACATAAAGACTTATCAAAATTCAAAGTGCCTAAAGAGCAAGGTATATTAAAACTCCCTAGATCTCCACATTTTTATGGGAGTTTATTTTGTAAGATCGCGCTGCAATGCTCTGTGACTTTAACCACTGAGGTCTCTTCTATCTTTTTCTTCTTTGTAAGGATCTCCTTTAAGAACTTTGCATAAGCTGGCATTTGTGAGAGAACGTTAGTGAATAGAAGGTTTACATTAACCTGTCTCGGCATATCAAGAAATCTCTCAAACTACTTGTCCAGCTTTTCTCTATAGAGCTTTTGGGGAAAAGGCAGAGCAGGCATGTGCTTGCTCACGTCATCAGATTCCCCCTGCTTGATATTTCCTCCTTTTTGTTTCTCAGCTCCCTTCTTGCCTTTCTTCTTCTCAGTCTTTTTATCATCTTCAATTTTCAGCTCCTTCCCATTTTCTTCTTCAAGCGCAACTTCTTTTTGACTTGGAGTGGGATCTTTCAAAACTTGTCTACTTCTCAAGGTTACATCATTTACTGTTTCTTTGGGATTCTTTTCAGTATCAGTTGGCAGAGTACCTGGGATTCTCTCAGATAATATATTAATAATTTATCCCGCTTGTCTCTCTAAGTTACGCAAACCTTTCCCAAGTTCTTTGATAGCTGCACCATGAGCATTTAACCTCTTGTTTGTCTTGACAATGAATAACTTCATCAGATCTTCTAACCCATACTGAATTGGCTGTTGAGGCTGAAACTGCAGCCTCTGCTGATTTTGGAATCCTGGAGCTCCTTGTCCCTAAAATCTGGGTTGTTTTGTTGCCATGAATTTGCAGTACCCCCAGGTGAACTCCATGAAAAATCGGGGTTTTGACCAATTGCATTGAGGTTATAATTACCCACAACATTAACTTCCTCAATTGAGGCTTGACACTCATGAGCAATGTGTCCTCTTCCACATATGTCGCATGTTGCATGAGGCTCATTATGTATCGAAGCTAAGGTCAGCTTCCTTATTTCTTTTGCCATGGCATCAAGCTGTACCTACACAGATGTGTTAGCATCAACCTGGTGAACACCAGTTGATCTTCTTCTTTCAGCAATCTCCGAGGACCACTTATTTGCATTATCGGATAACTCATCTAGAATAGTGACTATCTCCTCTGGAGTCTTTTTCATCAACGGACCTCCAGCTGCATTGCTCAATGTTCTGTGTGAGGTCAGTGTCAGTCCATCCTAAAAATCCTGGAGTTGCATCCAGAGTTCAATTCCTCTATGTTGACACTTTCGCACTATCGCCTTAAACCTCTCCCAAGCTTCAATACAGTCTCAGTCTCGTTTTGGTAGAAGTTGTGGATTTCTCTTCTAACTTGCCCGTTTTAGCTGAGGAGAAATATTTAGCAAGAAATTTTCTGGTCATCTCCTCCCATGTTCTATTCGATCCCCGGGGCAAGCTTCGAGCCAGTGCTTTGCATCATCTTTAAGTGTGAAGGGGAATTCCCTTAGATAAACTACATCTTGTGATACACCATTATTTTGAAAGGTGTTCATGATCTCCTCGAAGTTTATCAGATGATTGTTTTGATCTTTGTTCATCTTTCCTCTGAAGACATAACTTTTTTGGAGGGTTTGGAGCAACCCTTGCTTTAACTCGAAATTATTGGCTACTACTGAAGGTGGTCTCACACTGGATAAGCCTTGGTTGTAGACTGGTCTAGCATAATCGCCAAGTGGTCTCCCTTGGCCGGGAGCTATGTTTCCAAACTAGTCTGCACCCAAGGGATTATTCTGAGCCATTTTTCGAGCCCTCTCATCTTCATATAAAATTTGTGCATCTCTAAGTGCTGCTTCTTCAGCATCCCTAACAGCTTTCTCTCTAAGTTGGGCTGCCTTTCTCGCAGCCAAGTCAACATTATCATCATCTCCCGCCATCTTTCTTTGGCTGAGGATTGCCCAACCTTCTCTACTTTTTTGGTAAGATTTGTTTTCTTCCTCAATTGTCGCAGTTGTTTCATGCACCAATCTGAACATGTAGCCTGCGCAGTCAAAGAATACCAAACGTAAAAAGAAAGAAGTAAAATAAAAATAAAAAGAAAAATTTCCGAATTAGCACTATAAACTATTTCAAACACTATTGATTGCCAATCTCCGACAACGGTACCAAAATTTGACAATCTTGAAACACATACAAAAAATATGCTCGTTAGTTGAATATAGTAAGTATTAATATCGTATCCACAAGGATTGGAGTTTGACAGTATTATTGTAGTTTGTAGTTGTCACACCTCCTTTTTACCCAAAAGGGGATATAAGGGAGTTTTTCCAATTAAAGTGACATAATCGAAATGGGATTAATTTATTAATCTCAGAGTCGCCACTTGGAATATTTATGGTGTCCCAAGTCACCGGTTTATTTTAAATCCCGAATCGAGGAAATTGACTCTATTTATGTTCTGCGAACATAGAAGACCGGGTAAGGAACTCTGTTAACCCGGGAGAAGGTGTTAGGCATTCCCGGGTTTCGTGGTTTTAGCACGGTCGCTTTAATCATACTGGCTTATTTAATTGTTTAATTACATGTTTTAGAACCTATGTGCATTTTTCTTTTTCCTCTCTTAATCACTTAGTTATGAAATTACCTTGAAACGAGTCACGCATACGTGTACTCCTTTTGTTTGGCGCGTCAAGAATCATGTCACGCGTACGTGTCCACAATTAATCACGCTTTATTAATATTAAGATTATTGGCCAAAGTCACGCGAACGTGTACCTTGGTTTTAAGTTTAGAAAAATCATATTTATGTTACGCGAACGTATACATAATCAAAATATTCGAGTAATTAAGGGTGTGCCTAAAGCATTTTTACGAATATTCATTTTTGAAATCGTAATCACGTGTCACGCGAATGTGTACAAAATTAATAACACTTTAAAAATTATCAAGATTGTACGACCAACGTTGCGCGAATTATTAACATACTATTGAAAAATTTAGCAAACCAAACCAACTCTTAACTCATATACTACTGTCCCTCCATTATTAACTGATTAAAAAACATCATTCACTTAAATTGGATGATTAATCTAAAGGTAACAGTTAAAGTATCATAAACAATAAGGGGCAAAAACGGTAGACCAACACATATAATACTCAGAAATTGAGACAAACGCGAGATGTTGCGATATCAACAGTAAATAACGAAAAGGATAAACCTTAATTAGCTGAAAATTTCCCGGTGGGTACAGTGCAAAAGAATCTCCAAAAAACAGCAAACCAAAACAAACGAGCTATTGATCCGAACCTTGAACAGGCAAAACTCGAATCACCTCTGTCTGAGGCGTACAAATGGAGTCCGGCCATATCTGAAACAGTGACTCCGAATCTCGATGGCAACCAGTGAATCCGAATCCACCTTCGCTCATTTGAATTCCATCATTTCGAAATGTAAATCAAAACCAAAATTTTAAAATGAAGAGACACGCTCCTTTTACATATAGTTTTGAACTTTTTAAGAAGAGCTGTTGGTTCTCTTTTTCAGAGTAGGGGTCGCTGGTTACCTCAGAGATCGTCATTGCCAAACCAAGGCCGGCAATCAGATCCAGCGAGCGGCAGAGGAGCGGGAGTGAGGAGATTGGGTGGTCCGGCTAGTGGGAATGGTAGGTTCTTTTATTATGGGGGGCTACGGCTGCTTCTGTGCTTTGAAGAAGGAGCTGATGCGCAGCTTCTCTCTTGCTGCTGGCTCTAAGTTTTTTTTGGTTCAGGGGAGGAGATGGGGGTTCTGCCGTTTCTTTTTGCGGCTGGAGTCGGATCCCTAATTCTCTAGGGTTCTCTCTTTCCTTTTTCAAAATCTGATCCTCTCTAGGTTAGTGATGGGTCTCTTAGGAGTTAGGTTAAGGATGGGGTAATGGGCTAAGGTTATTTGGGCTAAGGGTAATTGGGTTAGTCCAAAATTGCTTAAGGAAATTCAAATATGAGACTAGTTTTGGGGTTGTTCAAACTCTTTTAGCTAAAATCCCAAATCTTATTCTAAAAAGTATAATGTATTTATAAAATATAGAAATCACTCTTAATTAAAATAAACAACTAAAATAAAACTAAATACCAAAAGTGAAACTATTTTTGTATATTTTTTAATTTTATGAAAGGCATATAAACTAAAAGTAACTAAATAAAAGATCAATTAGCTAAATAAGAGAAAATATTTTTATAATTTTTATTTTTGTGATAAAATAAAGTAAAAGAGTCAAAACTAGTTGAAATAGTCATATTAGACCTAAACTAAATATTTAAATGCTAAGATGTGTAAAATCTTGGGGAGGGCCAAAAATTACATGTCTACAGCTGCCCCTCTTTGACTGGAAACACGAAGTATTTTCAGACAAAGAATGACGAGACAGGTTTTCTGACCCGACCCTTATTTAGAGAGACCAAAACTAAAAGAAACGAGAATGTGACCGAGTCCTGGTATCTGAGCTGCCTACATATCCTTGGCTATAAAGGAATCAGGCCACGTGTAGTTCAGAAGTGAATGAGGTGATGGATTATGTGGAGAGGATGAGAGTCGATTGAGGTGCCGTCGAGGTTCCGGTCCGCGGTTCCTGCCATTACATCAAAATAAAAGGGAAAATTACAGCAAATATAAAAGAAAATACAAGATCCTATCTACTTCTTGTCTTGAATCTTCCTTGAATCTCCACTTGCTCCTTCAACATGAAACTGAAAATTCACCCCATTCTTCAGGTGGGCATCCTACTGACTTGAATTTGAAGAAATTGGAAGTTGACCCTGTTCTTCAGCCGGGCATCCTGCTGCTTGCACTTGAAATAAACTTGATCTTGGAGTAGACTTGAGCTTGCAAACCTTGTCCTTCAGGCGGCTCGTGCTACTTCCGATTTGACTTAAAGACTGGAGGTTGACCCTACTTCAGGCGGGTTCCTGCTGCTTCTGACTTAATCTTGAAACTAAAAATTGACCCTGTTCTTCAGGCGGGATTCTCCGGATGCTTCTTGAACTTGGAAATTGAAAGTTGACCCTGTTCTTCAGGCGGGCTCCTGGTGCCTCTCTGACTTGAAATTGTAAACTGAAAGTTGACCCTGTTCTTCAGGTTGGCTTCTCCTGATGCCTCTTGAACTTGAAATTGAAACTTGAACACTGACCATGTTCTTTAGGTGGGCTCCTGATGCCTCTCTGACTTGAACTTGTAAACCTAAAGTTGACCCTCTTCTTCGGCGGGATTCTCCTGATGCTTCTTGAACTCGAAAATTGAAAATTGACTCTGTTCTTCAGGCGGGTTCCTGATGCCTCTCTGGCTTGAAAGTGTAAACTGAAAGTTGATCCTGTTCTTTAGGCGGGATTCTCTTGATGCTTCTCTAACTTGAAATTGAAAGTTGAACATGTTCTTCAGGCGGGCTCCTGATGCCTCCCTGACTTGAACTTGTAAACTGAAAATTGACCCTATTCTTCAGGCGGGCTCCTGATGATTCTCTAACTTGCGCTTGAAACCAATTTCTGAAATATTGACCCTCGTTCTCCAGGCGGGATCCTCCTGCTTGATCTCGATCGAAATTGAAAATTGACCCCGTTCTTCAGGCGGGTTCCTGGTGCTTCTTTGACTTGGACCTAAAATTGATTTCTGAAATGTTGCTCCTCGTTCTCCAGGTGGGTGCCTGCAATCAAAAACAACAAAACAAATAAAATTTTCTGCCCTAGTTTGCGCTAGGAAGATTTGTGAGTTGTTAGCGAAACTGTAAATCACCTATGCTATTGATGAAGGATGCAATGATGAGGGTAAAACTAAAAATTCGATTAGGATGTGCGTCTCCTGTGAGATTGAGCTTAATAAAACTATAAAATGAGCTTGATTAAACTAAAACTTGACCCTATTCTCCAGGCTGGACACTGAACTAAAGGAAAACTAAAGATTAATACCTTAAGAAAATTAAAATTGACCCTATTCTACAGGCGGGACCCCTGAACTTAAGAAAAACTAAATATTAACAACTTAGGGAAACTAAAAACTGACCCTATTTTCCAGGAGGGACCCCTGAACTCAAGAAAAACTAGAGATTGAAAACTTAAGGAAACTAACAACTGACCCTATTCTCCAGGAGGGACCCCTGAACTTAAGGAAAACTAAAGATTAATATTTTAAGGAAACTAAAACTGACCCTATTCTCCAGGCGGGACCCCTGAACTTAAGGCAAACTAAAGATTAACAACTTAAGAAAACTAAAATTGACCCTATTCTCCAGGCGGGACCCCTGAACTTAAGAAAACTAAAGACTAACCACTTAAGAAAATTAAAAATGACCCTATTCTCCAGGCGGGACCCCTGAACTTAAGGAATGCTAAAGATTAATAATTTAAGAAAACTAAAACTGACCCTATTCTCCAGGCGGGACCCCTGAACTTAAGGAAAACTAATGATTAACAACTTAAGAAAACTAAAATTGACCCAATTCTCCAGGCGGAACCCCTGAACTAAGGAAAAACTAAGACTAACAACTTAAGAAAACTAAAAACTAACCCTATTTTCCAGGCGGGACCCCTGAACTTAAGGAAAGCTAAAAACTCTTCTGACTAGGGAGAATGCCTAGGATGTACGGTTCTTCTCAACTAGGGAAAATTCCTAGGAGCTAATGGTCATCTCAACTAGGGGAATATGTAGGAGTTGAAAACCTTCTCAACTAGGGGAATGCCTAGCAAGTAAAAACCTTCTCAAACATCCTTTGTGCTGACAAAATTTGGGCGCGACACTTTAAAAAATTCAAGCTTCCAAGCTTTGATTTGGACATAGTCTTCGTCCCTGTTTCAAACAAAGAAAACTTGTGAGTTTAAACATGGTGGTTGGTTTGTGGCCTTGACTTTGAGGGCGATTGTTCCTTCACTTGCCATGATAACTTTGATTTCAAATTGAAAGACCTTATTTGTTTATTAACTAACCACTTTCTCTATCACCCTTATCACAGAAAATACCTCTGATCCGTTCAAACCCAATACCCTCTATCTATTGCATTGTGCTCATGAATTGACATATACCAAACATTTGTATTTCACATGAATCCCAAAGCACGCCAAACATCGCCAACTCAGTGTCATACTACTCTTTCCTGACTTAAGCCACTTTGATGTACTAGCCAGACTCCGCTTTGTGCAATTGGAAAGCTGGTAGCAAATTTTGAAGTCATTCTTCACTTGTTTTAATAAAACAGACTCAAGAAGAGGACTTAAATAAATCAAGAGGAACATAGTAAGGGGACAATGGAAAGAAATGATATCTAACAGGAAAATCACCAAGTAGAAACTTATCAGATGTGGATACCAACTCTAATGACCATGACATGCACTTTTGGATTAAGTGCCCTAATCTGTCAAGCAAGTCTAATGTTCAACTCTTGTTGTATCTCTAAGCCGTAAAACTGGGCTTCAATGCTCCGATTATCCTATCTGATTCACGGTCCTTATTCGACTTGTAGTGCCCGGAGGGTTTTCACCATCAAGCCTCTCTCATTTTGTTTTTTCTCTCAACTCACTGTCGCCTTATGGTGCTTGTGAAGGTTTTTCACCAATAAGACTCTCTCATTTTGTTCTTTTCTTCTTATTTCCTCTGATTCTGCACATGACAAGGCATTAACCATGGTAAAAATATCATATGCTCTTGGCATGGCTAACTCAACACTCTCAAAGATTATCTGGGAGGTCTTTTTTGGACTGTAATGTGGCCTTTGGACATGGTTAGAAAGAAATAATATCATCAAGGCTCAAAATAACTAAGATAACAGGGTTAATTTATTTACAACTTTTTGAATCCATTTCGAAACTTTGCCCCAATTTCTAAAACAAGAGAAATTGACTCTTTTTTTTTTGAGATGGAATTTCTAAGAAAACTACCCCACTCTTGACTTCGTGGGATTATGAAATATTTTATTTGGTGCGACCGAACCGTAAGGCTGCCTACGTATCTTGTGGTGACAAGAATCAGGTCGAACGTAGTTCACATGCATTCTTTTTGTTGTTGCTATTTTTCTTTTTCTTCTTTTTTTTTCTTTTTTTCCTTTTTCTTTTCCTTTTTTTTCTTTATCTCTTTTTTTTTCTTTTTGAATTTCTCTTTTGGAATGAACTTTCTAAAACAAATCTATGGGGACATGAACTTTTTTTTATGACTCTAACTTGAGAGGGGAGGTCAAAGAAATCAGCACAGGCTCAAAGGGGTATCGAAGGGTATAAAGTGTTTGGGTAGCTGAAAGAGGGTCTCCCAATCTCTAAAAATGCCAAGTACAACACATGCAACTTAAGGATGAAAATTGAAGATCATGATAACACTTCCTTGCAGCAACGACATTGATATCACAGGTATGCCTTCCATCTTTCTTTAGTGCTTTGTCAAGTACAGAACTCTTCTTGGGTGATTTCTTCTTCAAAATGGATGTTCTCCGTTAGTTTGGAGCAAACTCCCTTGGCTTTATGTTGTAACTTGAGATGCACTTGAACTCAAAGTTGCTTGCTTTCAATTGTCTGGGACGCACTTTCTTGTAACAAATTCTTGTCGTCCTCTTAACTTCCCAAACCATCTGCCCCAGTTTCACACAATTCAGGCTTTAAATGATCTCAAAATGTCCAGATCATTACTTATTTCTCTCAAATGTCCATGTCATCTTCAAAATTTGTTTCATTGTTTCATGATTAGACTAACTTTCAAGACCAGGCTGAGAATTCCACATGCATTTCATGCTATTAGAGTGACCATGAAAAGAACTATAAAAGAAAAAGAGGACTAAACAAATACAAACTAGAAATAACAAAAACAGGAGATTGCATTAAACAGACGGTGAAAGGGTTCGAACAACAAAACAAGCAAACTAAACTGGGGTTACAACCCTGGAACACTCCTAGATAACACTAAACGAGTTACTACGACTAAACGAACTAGGCAAACTAAAAGGATAGAAGGGTTTGAGTCACAAGACAATATCCGGATTACAACCCTGAAATAACCCGGACAACAGAAATGACAACAAAATAAACCACCAAGACTCCTCCCGGCTAGCCACGAAAGGAGCATCTTTCCAATCACCAAGCTCAACATCTTAGCCACTGAGTTCCGCATCAACATTACTAGGACCTTCACAAGTCTCCATCACATTGACCTTAGCAAATTGCGTTTAGGTCCCTTTTGCCAGCTCGTTCTTAAGATCAACTTCCGGAACCGAGACTGATAGCGCTGAAAGCTTTGGGGCAAGTGGACCTCCGAGGATCTCAGAAGAGTTCTCATATTCCTTTTCAACACAAATCATACCCACCATATGCGTCTCATTATGAACAGGCAATGGACTTTGGCCAGTGTTTACTGCATCTGGATTTTGCACGACAATGTCACCTGCATCAATAAGCTTCTGAACTGCTCTTTTCAGATGCCAACACTTTTCTATACTGTGACTCGGGGCATTAGAGCAATATGCGCACCTTTGAGAATAATCAAAATTCTTTGGAAGAGGGTTCGACATTTTTATCTGAATCGGCTTCAACATGTCCAATTGCCTCAACCTTTGGAACAAACTGGCATATGATTCTCCAACGGGAGTGAAGGGCTTTTCCTTTTGCTGTTGCCTTTTCATTTTGTACTCTGGCCTCGGTTGGAACCTTTTGCGGGTAAGTGGTTGATATGCTTGAGGAGGCGGGTAAGCCATTTGTGGAGGCGGTGCAGGCCATTGGGGGTCTTGTGGAGCATATGGCGGTGCATTGTGGATAGAGTACTGGGAAGGTGAGGTATGACTCTGGGGATTTTGTGGAGAGAGTTAGCATTGGGGAGAATTATATGGAGTACGAGGATATTCATGGGGTCGGTATTGAGGCTGAAAGCATTGAGCAAGAACGCCCACTAGATCCTGTCATTGGCGGGGCTCAACAACATCTTTTCTATTTCTCTTTCTTCCACCCAAACTTACTGAGATATTCTGAATGTCTTCTGTAGTATCTTTCAATGCAAAATAACTCATGATTTTGCGTGACTTGATTCCCTCTTCTACCATCTCCCCTATTTTTACCACATCATTGAAAGGTTTACCAAAGGCCGGGATCAAATGACTGAAGTAGGTGGGCCCCTGGGCTTGTAGGAAAAGCTCAACCATTTCTTCTTCACCAATCGGGGGACTGATCCGAGCAGCTTGTTCCCTCCATCTGAGCCCAAACTCCCTAAAACTTTCCTTCGGTTTCTGTTCCATCTTAGATAGGGAGGAGCGGTCTGGGATAATGTCTAGATTGTACTGAAAGTGTCGAACAAAATCATGAGTCATGTCATCCCATGCATGCCACTTATTGACATCTTGACGAGTATACCATTCCAAGGCTGCCCCAGTCAAGCTCTCACTGAAATAAGCCATAAACAAATCATCTTTCCTGCCAACACTTCTCATTTCACTGATAACCCCTTAGATGGGCTACTGGATCTCCACGCCCATCATACAAGTTAAACTTTGGCATTTTAAACCCCGCGGGCGGATGAACATCAGGGAACATACATAAGTCGTTGTAAGACATGTTAATATGATTTCCCATCCCTTGCATGTTCTTTAAGGACTGTTCTATACCTTTCAGCTTCCTGGATATCTCATCTCGCCCTTCTTTTCCTGTGAGCTTTTCATTTTCAAAATGAGGCTCATTTCGAGGGCTATGATTGTATGAGTTAGGGACCTTGTGGGCAACCTCTGAGGGGTAATATTGGGCATCATAAGTTTTAAGTGGGTGTTCATTGTTGGATCTATGAAGGAAAGATTGTTGAGAATTTGTGATCGTGGAGATAGTGGATATGACAGGAGGCCAATTTTTGGGAAAGGTAGTTGGAGAACGAGTGATGAAGCTACTAGGGAGGTTGGGAATGCTGTGATAAGTAGGAAAATCTGGAGAGTATGGTGGATCATCTGGAACTATGACCGGAGTTTGGGTAAGGGTAGCATCAAGGAAGCTAGGTGGTGGCGGGGGTGGTGCCTTCCCAGTCATTCAAGCCTGATACATGTTCGTCATGTGTTGTCTTAACATCCTTACCTCTTCAACCAACCCATTGTCCTGTTCAACCAATTACTTTTGGGCACCAGTATCAACCAACTCAATTCTATTGTCATCTGCCATTGCCGTTCGACTTTATGTTGTAGGGAAGAGTTACCAGTTTAAGAACCACAAACCAACCACCCTTCTGCTATGAAGATAACAAAGATGAACAAAATGAAGTCATCATGTTAGCGTTAGGGCATTTAACATAAGATAATCTCACATTATGTGCAATGCACCAAGTCACAGTTATCGGTTCTAAAATGACTCCGAGGGTACGAAGGTCATATGGCATCATCCCAATTTCACTCTTCTTTTCCCGTTTCCTTCTTCATTTTCCTTTCTAGCACCACTTGGTTTTTCATTTCCTTCCCCCTCTTCTCTTTTTGATTATCGCTTTTTTTTTTTATTTCTCACGTCCTACAACTTTATTTTCTTTTTTTATGATGATTCGATCGAACCCTATGTAGGTTGCCTGCGTATCATGTCCCTCATGAATTAGATCAAGTATAGTTCTGGAAATGTAATAAACTAAAACAAAGTCTTTTGGATTTTCATTTATAAATTTTTTGGTTTTCAAATACATCATAGGAAGTACGATAATGAGAGACTCGACAAACTCAACTATACTACGACAAACTCTGACACCAACTAAAAGAATCAGTACTACTGGACACGACTATAAAGTACAAGACAACATAAAAAAAAGGACTCAAAACATTAAAAAAAATCTCCTTAAGCAGCTCCTGAATGCAGTGATCCTGACTGGATGGTCCTGAGGCGTCTATCATGCTCAAGCTCTGGTAAGTAGATCCACACCTCTATGAGAAAAATAAGACCAAATAGAGTTAAAGACTTAGAATACTATGTGAGACAATAACACTCCCTATTGGACACATGCAAGACATGATTGTGGCTATTTTTTTAAAATTAACTTACGTGGCTTATTAGCGCAAACTCATCAAAGATGACCTCATAGACATGGAAATACCTCACTAAAGCTTATGTGGATTCAAACTCCCAATAATCATGGCCCAAAATTAATTTGCAAAAATGACCCATTTTGCAAGAATGGCCGATGTGGACAGAAGTGGCTAAAGATGCAAACTCAAAAAAGGACGGACCTTAAAGTAATATGACACCTAGTTGTGGACTCAAGATTCTAAGACATGGGTCATTGAACCACTTTTGCGCAAATGACCCCATTTTAGCAAAAATGGCCGATGTGGCAAAAAGTGGCTAGACATGCAAGCTACGACCCTCGAAGCCAAGAACCTAAAACTCACTAGGAAGACCGGACCCTATGTTGGCTGCCTACGTGTCCCGCCCTGAAAGACAAGAATCAGGTATGCGTAGTTCGGGAAGATTGGATAAGGGCGAGAGTTAAAAAAAAAAAACAACTAATTTGGAGAAAACATACTTTTTTGTCCTTTTTTTTTTTAAAAATATGGGAAAGTGCAAAATCCTTTTTGGATTTTTCATTTTCATTTTTTTTAAAGAAAAACATAACTGGGCCCTACTTGCTTCATTTTCACATTTCACCCTCTTTTCTTTCTCATTTACCCTCAACCAGCATTGGTCTGCCAAATGACCTTTTTACTCTTGAAGAATGCAACATGTAGCACATAGGATGTATCAGGATGGTCTTTTATTTTTGGGTACACCTGTCCTAGACGGACTCAACCCCCGTATTGAGTCCCCTAAGTCAAATGCACGTGATGCAAATAAACGTTTCTACTAGGGATCCAGCATGAGGCTATGTTATTCTAGGTTTAACCTGGGGTTGTGTTCTAGACCTGGCTTACCCGAGCGGACAGCTCAAGCCGAGGTGGGGACAACGTACCTGGAGCACGAAAGTCTACCCGGCCTTGTTGCTGACCCAATCCTCGTTCTATTTGGTATGACTTCTAACAAAAAAGTGGGCCACGCGTACGTGTGCACCATAATTTTAGAAGACTCAGAAGGGAGGCGTAAGAAGACCTTTTAATACAGTTCAAATAATATCAAAGCGGTAAATAAACGGCTATTAGCACATTAGGTCCACAAAATACAGTAATATCAACAATAAATGAAGCCAAGTAAAAATCACATTAACAAGCTCGAATTCTTGAACCCTGAACCAGAGATTCTGGGTTCTTTTCCCCAGCAGAGTCGCCAGAGCTGTCACACCTTATTTTTACCCGAAAAGGGATATAAGGGAGCTTTTCCAATCAAAGTGACATAATTGAAATGGGATTAATTTATTAATCTCAGAGTCACCGCTTGGAATATTTATGGTATCCCAAGTCACCGGTTTATCTTAAATCCCAAATCGAGGAAATTGACTCTATTTATGGTCTGCGAACACAAAAGACCGGGTAAGGAACTCTGTTAACCCGGGAGAAGGTGTTAGGCATTCCCGGGTTCCGTGGTTTTAGCACGGTAGCTCTAATCATACTGGCTTATTTAAATTGTTTAATGACATGTTTTAGAACCTATGTGCATTTTTCTTTTACTGCTCTTAATCACTTAGTTATGAAATTACCTTGAAACGAGTCACGCGTACGTGTACTCATTTTGTTTGGCGCGTCAAGAATCATCTCACGCGTACGTGTCCACAATTAATCACGCTTTATTAATATTAAGAATATTGGCCAAAGTCACGCGAGCGTGTACCTTGGTTTTAAGTTTAGAAAAATCATAATTATATTACGTGGACGTATACATAATCACAATATTCGATTAATTAAGGGTGTGCCTAAAGCATTTTTACGAATACTCATTTTTGAAATCGTAATCACGTGTCACGCGAACGTGTACACAATTATTAACACTTTAAAAATTATCAAGATTGTACGACCAACGTTGCGCGAACGCATACTTTGGTCTTAATTTTGGGAATCGTAATTATATCACGCGGACGTATACATAATCACGATAATTTATCTATTAAATACGCCGCTCAATTCTTCTCAAAATCCAAATAAAGAAGGAAACACACATGCTGCTCAATGAAAAATGTTGTTAAAACAGAAAACAGTATCCTAAGAAGGAACAAATTAAGCAGAAACATCAATCTCCAGCAAAATTGTAATTCAAACAACTATATTTAGACTTCAGTACTTGATGGGAGCAATAACGGCAAATTGAGGACCAAGCTTCTCCTCGGCAGCTTTCTCGGCCTTAACCCTAAGTTTTGCTAACTGCTTTCTCCTCTCATACGCTACTTGAGCTCTTTCCTTTCTCTTGTTCTCAAGTTCCTTGATAGTATCATAATAGTTCCATCCTTAGCTTCAACAACTAAAGTGCAGAATTACAACGCAAATGCCAAATAAAGGCCAAAAGATTATGATTACAGTTTGCGAGAGAAAGATATAACTTCAGCTTCCATGAATTCCCAGCAAAAGCAATCGTATTCACCAAAAGGGAACTTAACAAATTATTAACATACTATTGAAAAATTTAGCAAACCAAACCAACTCTTAGCTCATATACTACAGTCCCTCCATTATTAACTGATTAAAAAACATCATTCACTTAAATTGGATGATTAATCTAAATGTAACAGTTAAAGTATCATAAACAATAAGGGGCAAAAACGGTGGACCAACACATATAACACTCAGAAATTGAGACAAACGCGAGATGTTGCGATATCAACAGTAAATAACGAAAAGGTTGGACCTTAATTAGCTGAAAATTTCCCGGTGGGTACAGTGCAAAAGAATCTCCAAAAAACAGCAAACCAAAACAAACGAGCTATTGATCCGAACCTTGAACCGGCAATACTCGAATCACCTCTTTCTGAGTCGTACAAATGGAGTCCGGCCAGATCTGAAAAAGCGACTCCGAATCTCGACGGCAACCAGTGAATCCGAATCCACCTTCGCTCATTTGAAGTCCATCATTTCAAAATTTAAATCAAAACCGAAATTTGAAAATAAAGAGACACACTCCTTTTACATATAGTTCTGAATTTTTTAAGAAGAGCTGTTGGTTCTCTTTTTCAAAGTAGGGGTCGCTCGTTTTCTCAGAGATCGTCGTTGCCAAACCACTGCCGGCGATCAGATCCAGCGAGCGGCAGAGGAGCAACAGTAAGGAGATTGGGTGGTCTGGCTGGTGGGAATGGCAGGTTCTCTTATTGTGGGAGGCTACGACTGCTTCTGCGCTTTGAGGAAGGAGCTGATGCGCAGCTTCTCTCTTGCTGCTGGCTCTAAGTTTTTTTTGGTTCAGGGGAGGAGATGGGGGTTCTGCCGTTTCTTTTTGTGGTTGGAGTGGGATCCCTAATTCTCTAGGGTTCTCTATTTCGTTTTTCAAAATCTGATCCTCTCTAGGTTTGTGAAGGGTCTCTTAGGGTTAGGTTAAGGATGGGGTAATGAGCTAAGGTTATTTGGGCTAAGGGTAATTGGGTTGGTCCAAAATTGCTTAAGAAAATTCAAATATGAGACTAGTTTTGGGGTTGTTCAAACTCTTTTAGCTAAAATCCCAAATGCTATTCTAAAAGTATAATGTATTTATAAAATATAGAATCACTCTTAATTAAAATAAACTACTAAAATAAAACTAAATACCAAAAGTGAAACTATTTTTGTATCTTTTTTAATTTTATGTAAGGTAGATAAACTAAAAGTAACTAATAAAATATCAATTAGCTAAATAGGAGAAAATATGTTTTGTAATTTTCATTTTTGTGATAAAATAAAGTAAAAGAGTCAAAACTAGTTGAAATAGCCATAATATACCTAAACTAAATATATAAATGCTAAAAATGTGTAAAATCTCGGGGAGAGTCAAAACTTACATGTCTACACCCATAATTCTCCTAGAACTAGGTGTCACAAGTGCATGAGAAATTTCTAGGAAATAAAATGAAATACAACAACTGCCCGAAATACAAATTTGGACAGAGAAGAAAATACAATACTCTGAAGGAGACTCCGCTGGCTGCGGGTCGTCTCGAGAGATGCAGCTCACCTAAGTCTCCGTGTCCACCATGCCGTTGCGCACACTAGGCCACTAGACATACATGTGCCTGTGCAACAAAAATGCACAGCAAGTGTAGTATGAGTACGAAAACAACGCGTACCCAGTAAGTATCCAGTCTAACTTCGAAGAAGTAGTGACGAGAGGTCGACTTCGACACTTACTAGTGGTCTAATAATATCGGATATAGTAAAGAAGTAAATAAATATGAAACANTGGTACCAAAATTGACTTTAAGAAAATTCAAATATGAGACTAGTTTTGGGTTGTTACAAACTCTTTTAGCTAAAATCCCAAATCTTATTCTAAAAAGTATAATGTATTTATAAAATATAAAAATCACTCTTAATTAAAATAAACTACTAATATAAAACTAAATACCAAAAGTGAAACTATTTTTGTATATTTTTTAATTTTATGAAAGGTATATAAACTAAAAGTAACTAAATAAAAGATCAATTAGCTAAATAAGAGAAAATATTTTTGTAATTTTCGTTTTTGTGATAAAATAAAGTAAAAGAGTCAAAACTAGTTGAAATAGCCATATTAGACCTAAACTAAATATTTAAATGCTAAGATGTGTAAAATCTTGGGGAGGGTCAATAATTACATGTCTACAGTAGTTATATTGCTATCCAAGATGATCAACAATTTAGAGTTTTGTTTTTAATACTAAAATTAACTAAGAATCTAAACTATTGGCTAATGATAATCAACGCAAGTAATAAGCAAAGTAAGTTATCAATTGGGAGAAGATAGGGTTGATAGAATAGGTGCAAGACAAATGTTTGGGATTTAACTCTAGATAATTCACTTCTAATGTTCAAGTGAGTCTCTCGAATTCACTTGGTTATTAGTTAAATTTATTAGTAGAAACTCCTCTCTCGATTAAGTCTCAACCTCACAAGATGAACCAATTCTAAGTACGTGAAGATATGCAAGAATTGGTAGTGGATTGGTCTTTAGGGGAACCACTTTTGATTATCCTCCTAACTTAGTTTAATCAACAATTCAACTGGCCTCTTTCGATTAGTAAGAAGAATTAATGACATCACCCAACAAAATATAAAGCAACAATATCACAAGTTATGCCTCTCTCGATTACATGAACTGGTGAATATAGAAGCAACGTTTAAAACATCCTAAACGATTCAATACATAAAAACTAGAGTTAATTATCCACAAACAAGTATCACTACACCAAATCCATCAAACCCTAAAGAGAACTACTCCATGGATATGGAGTAATTTATTATAATAATGTTTAAATTAAAGGAAAACATAAACAATCCAAACCCTTACCTTGAGTTGAGATTGAATGATGGATTCCTTGTGTTCTTGCTTCTCCCACTTCTCCTTAGCCTCCTTAGGTCTTAGATATGTCAAAAGTCCTAAAAAAACTAATTTTCCCTGTATATTATACCAAGTGGGGTCGGGCCCAAACGAAAAACACCTTCTCCTCCTTGAAATAGGACACTTTTCCGTAGTTGGATGTGCGCGGCCGCGCATCTGGAAGAATGCTCGCGCACTTGGCCGCGTATTTTTCACTTTGTTCTGCCTCCAGTGCGCGCCCAGTGCGCGGCCACGCACGTGGGTGGCGCTATGTTGGGTATTTGGGGAAATGTAAAACACGAAAGTTGTATCCCTTTTAAATAGATTTCTAACGATATATTTGTGAGCACGTAATTTTTGCCCTATATGAATTACTCCTAGAAATTCAAACAAAGTGATTTCTTTCATTATTTTGCAATTTTGTGGATTTTTGACATTTTGTGTTAATTGTTTGCATTTTTGTTTGTGCATTTTACTTAATAAAAATATACAAACTATACTTGACATTTGCATTTAGGGTTTTATTTCATATTTTAGGATTAATTGAGTTACTTTATAAAGAAGAAAACAACAAAGAATAGTTCTTTCGCATTTATACTTGTAAATTTGTCTTAGTTTGCATTTAAATTAGGAATTAGTGTAGTTGGAAACTGAGTAATATAATTTTAGAAGTCAATTTGGGTTTTTATTTGTTGATTTGGCATTTAATAAAAATCAGAAAATATAAATAATGAATAAAGAATAAATACAAAATGAAAAAAGAAGAAGAAAAAGAAAACCATTAAAAAGAAAAAGGGTTGTCTTAATGAAAGACCCGAAATTGGGCTATTTTTAATTAAGTATGCCTAGCCCAAACCAAACACACCCAGTCCAGGCCCACACCCCGTCCTTAACCCGGCCTACCCCCCTAATAAACAAAACGACGCCGTTTAATCGCTTGAAGATCTGGGCCGTCGAGGTTGATCAATCGGACGACTCAGAACTCGGGGATCCTTTGGTATAAATCTTTCCGAATACCGCCCTACCCCCCCTAAGTCATCTTCCTCAGAGAACCAAGCCCCCTCTCTCTCAAGAAACCCTAATTGAGCCGCCCATAATTCCCCCCGCCGGTAATGGCGGCGCCAACGCCGATATCCCCCAAATTAACACCATGGAACCTCCTCAGCCCCCCCGTTCCCAATATCCAAATAATTTCCCTCAAACATCAACCAATCTCTTCGAATCTTAATTCGAAACTTTCCAGCCAAGATACTACCTCGCCCAAATCGGTCCAAATTAACACCCTAGGTCCCTTTCCCCTTCCCCTATCCAAATCCCCAGTTAGTTTTTCTCGAATCTGCCTCGAACTGTTCGAATTTCAATTTGAACGTTCTCCGGCCAAAACCCTAGGTAACCCAATCCCGCCCAAATTAACACCCTAGGTTCCTCTCTTCTTCCTCTCCCCATATCCAGCCCCAGTTTTTCTCGAATGTTGCCAGAACTTCTCGAATATCAATTTGAAGTTCCGGCCAAAACCCTAGTTCTCCCAAACTCCACTAAATTTATACATCATCACCTCATCTCCTTCATGATGTTTCTATCAATAATGGTGTTCAAATACCACTAGAGTCACTCGAAATCTTAAATTGAGAGTTAGCCGGATTGGTGGAGTTCAAGATCAGTGAGTTCTTCGTTTTGTCTTCTCTTTTCCCTTTTTCTGGTTTTATTATTCTTAATTGTGTGGCTTCATGTTTAATTGACTTGGATTGTTGTTTGTTTAGGGTTAGATTTCAATTTATTTTTCTCTCTGTTGTCTTATCTTGAATTTCAATATCCAGTAGTATGAACTCATTCTTTAGTTGATTAGTATGTTTCACAATGATTTTGGTTGTTAATAAGTGCTAATCCGAAAATTAGTTGTTAATTCTGATCTCGTCCTTATTTTAGCTGCCAAATTAATTTTGTTTGATTGATTTAAATTTGCCTTAGTAATTCTAGGTGTTAGCTTAATTGTTGTTTTTGAATCCGTCCTAGTATATGTTATAGTTTCTAATTCTGGGTTATTTGTTCTAATCGATCTTATTTGGCTATTGTTTGATTTCTGATTTTTAGCATTCAATTTGTTAGATTTGATCAGTTTAGTCTAATTTAGTGTAAATTCAGTAGTTGCGTTGGTAGTTTCATGCTTAAGGATCAGTTTAAGTCTTGTGTTGCTTAGCTTTAGGTTCAGTAAATTTCAGAATATACTAAGGGTAGCATAGTCATTCCATAAATAGAAAAACATGCTAGAATTCCCTAGAAACTTCTAGAATAGGACTTTAGTTCTAATTTCAGAAAGTTAAGTTGTTTACTTGAGAAGCAAGTCAATAAGTAGAGGACTAATCTGTAAATAAAATAGGACTAAGAGGAAAACAGAAAATTGGGGGCTGCCCTCATCTTTGCCTATAAAAGGCAGCCTCTAGTTCCTTGAAGAAGAAGTTTTTCAGCTCATAAATTCCCCCCAAAACCCTTACCACAAATCTGAGCCACATTTTCGAAATTCAAATCAGTAGAATTTCAAATCTTCTTCCAGCTCTTAATTTCTATAGAAAACAAAAAAAAGCAAACAAATCCAGTAGAAAATCAAAAAATATAGCAAAAAACCACAAATACTGTTGCATTGGTCATCTGAGATTAGAAACAGTTCAAATTTCACTGTTTTCTCGGTTCTGTGTTCGAGTATTAGAGAATCTGGAGTCGTTTGAGGTCTAATCAAGTTGTTACTAGGTGATTCTGACTGTTGAATGTGATCTATGACTTCCTGAGTCAATTCCAAGTAGACTTAAGGTGTTTTGGTTGATTTTACTTCTTCCTGGGCTATTGTGGTGCTATTTTGGGTTTTCAACTTGCTTCATTGCTTGGTTGTACTCATTGCCTGTTACCTGCTACTGCTGACTTCTCTCCTCTTACCTTCTATTCCAATTCCAGGTACACAGCTGTAACTTTGGTACTTGTAAGCTGAAAACATGAAGATTGAATATACGTGAAGAGTCTGATTTAGCTTCTCTCTGATTTGTATATCTAGACCTTTCATTCACTGATGATATGTGAATCCCTGTTAGTTTTGTAGTAATTGGACTGAAATTTAGTTGTATGAGAAATTTTGAATATAGTTCGCATTAATACATGTTAGCATCTTATAATTGGCTCCTGTAGTTAAAATGAACTTGTTGGACTTTTAAACTAGCCTGGACTGTGATCGTTAGATTATGTTCAACTAGTTCTGAGTATTAGCTCGTACTAATTGGCAATTCAGGTAGTATTATATCAATTGAAAAGAAAAGGATAGTATAAATGTGAATAGTACTGGAATTTGGGCTAGAGAACACTGGTTGTAGGCGTCAACTCTAATTTTTAGCGTTTCTGATTGTTTTATTTTATAGTTAGTTTAATCATTGATTTCTCAAGGAATGTAATGGCTCACAACTGGGCCTGAACCTTAAATGTCTCTGAATTAACTAGTTAGAATATAATGGCATTGGGACCTTTGTCCTACTGGGCTCACACGCCAGGCCCAAAATTGACACACTTAGCTCTGTAGTTCAAATGTTTGCACCAGCACGCCCTGGGCCTGGATCCCATCATCAGGCCCAAATGCTGAATATCCGCTGAAAATGTTTCGTTTAAATTCAATATCTGTTTCAAATATTTTAGTAATAATACATTGACATACTAATTAACTAGGACTTTTTCTTTTATTATTAGAGACACATAAAAATAGAAAATCATAGTTACTCTAGGACTTGCCTTTCAAATAAAAATGAGACGAGCCTCGCCGCACAAAACATATAAAATTGCGAGGCCCTCATTAAATGCTTATATTAAAATACCTAGACTTCGGGACGGACCGTTTAGCGAATTTCACGGCCTTCCCCAAAGATAATAACACGCTAGCTACTTTAGGCGCGTATTTTAATAACATTACCTTCCCAAACTCGGGTGCACATTTATGTGACCCAAATCCAAATCCCAACGAAGTCAAAATGTGTCAAAAACCGCGAGTGCATTTATGTGACGCGGTTCGAGACGTGTTATCACAACGTTGCAATTCTCTTAAAATAATTAAATAAAAGCGGTCAAAAGTAAAAATTGCACATAGGTTCAACATGTATTAAAATCAGATAATGGGCCAATTATATGTAACGACCCGGCCGGTCGTTTTTGGAATTTACGCCCCGATCCCCTATTAACTACTTCCCCTAAGTTCATTTCTGCTATTTTGGTTTGCCGGGACGTTCGGTATTGGGATTCGGAGTGTTTTGGGACACTTAGTCCCTAAATGAGAGCTTAAGTGTTGAAAGATGGTCCGTAATCGGAACAGTGTGAAGACGACCTTGGAATGGAAATCCGATGGTTCCGTTAGCTCCGTTAGGTGATTTCGGGGTTGGGGGCGTGTTCGAATGCATTTTGGAAGCTCGTAGCTCATTTAGGCTTGAAATGCCGAAGTTTGAATTTTTGATATTTCCGGTCCGATAGTGAATTTTTGATCCGAGGGTCGGAATGGAATTCTGGAAGTTTCTGTAGCACCGTCATGTCATTTGGGACGTGCGTGCTAAATTTCAGGTCAATCGGACGAGGTGTGGTTAGGTTTTTGATCGAAAGTGTGTTTCGTTGGAATTTGAAGTTCTAAGGCTTGAATCTTTGATTAATTCGTGTTTCCGGTGTTGTTTTAGGTGGTTTAAGGATTGGTACAAGTTTGAATGATGTTATGGGATATGTTCGTAGGTTTGGTTGAGGTCCCGGGGGCCTCGGGTGTGTTTCGGATGCTCATCCGAGCAATTTGAAGTTTGGAAATGTTGCAGAAAGTTGCAGGTCTGAATTCCTTCTTCGCGTTCGCGAAGAAGGCACCGCGTTCGCGTAGTAGTAGCCATCCTCTCATCGCGTTCGCGGCCACTCTCCCGCGTTCGTGTAGTGTAAGTCTGGAGAGGGGGGCCCGTTCCTCTTCGCGTTTGCATAAGATCACCCGCGTCCGCGTAGCTTCACTATTTCCTCCATCGCGTTCGCGTAAGCCTTGCCGCGTTAGCGTAAGCCTTGTCGCGTTCGCGTAGTTCTTGATCCCCTAGCCTTCGCGTTTGCGCTCCTCCCTTCGCGATCGCGGAGGGCTTTTTTGGGCCCTGATATTTTCCTTCTTCGCGAACGCGTGCTTCCTATCGCGTTCGCGATGCTTTAGACTCCTGAGCAGTACTTAACTTTTGAAAAACGAGGTTTTGCCATTTTTATCAAAACTCAAGGTTTGGAGCTCAGATTTGGGAGCAATTTCAAGGGTTTTTCAAGGGCAATCACCGGGTAATGATTCTCTACTCCCCTATGACTAAAACCCATTAATCTAATCGCAAATTCACCCTTTAATTTCGTGTTTTTGAATGGGAAGTGGGTAAACTTCTTAGACCTAACTATGGGGTTTTGAGGGGTCATTTGACCTCCAATTTGGGAGATTTTTGTATGGTTAGACTCGTGAGAGTACGACGGTTCTGAAAACATAAAAATTATTCGATTCCGAGACGATGGCTGGAGGGGCATTTTGGTCATTTTACCTATTTTCGCGCCCTAGCTCTAAATTTAATAGTGGAATCAGTTGTTTGCAATATTATTTACGATATGTAATTGAATTGAATAGATTTGGGCCATTTGGAGTCGGATACTCGTGGCAAAGGCGTGGTTTCTATTTGATATTGAGCCGGTTCGAGGTTAGTGGCTTGTCTAACCTTGTGTGGGGGACCTTTCCCCTTAGGATTTGTTATTTGTTGATTTGAGTGCCTTGTACGCGAGGTGACGGGCGTGTACCGTTGAGCCAATTGTTGGAAAACCCGGTTTTTCTTAAGATATTGAGATTGAATTCCTTCCATATTTGCTTTATTCTACTTGAAATTATAACTTGTGCTAGATTAGGAAAGCATGTTTAGTTGATTTAACTTGCCTAATTGCTTAAGCTGCCT